>NC_052484.1:5918884-6218884 GCF_009730915.1 Dioscorea cayenensis subsp. rotundata
CAGTTACGGTTGCTGCCAATGTTCGATCGGGGAGTATGAGTCGGCGCCGGCTGCCGGTCGGTCGACTCTTTGAATTCGCCAAGGACCATCGCGATGGATTTGTTATCATAAAAACCCCAAGGCGAAGTTTCATCAAAAACGCACGAGTGGATCGAGATGACATCGGAGCGCGCTCTTTCCCGCTGCCAGACGCCGCCGCGCGCCGCCGGGCCGCCGCCCGTGGCCGACGGCGCTGCCCCGGGGCAGCGCCCATCGCTTACATCACATGAAACCCCCATGAAGTTTCACGGATTTTGATGATCGTAGCCAACGCTTGATCGGGGAGTATGCGCCGTGCCGGACGGGCCGGTTTGGCCGACTTTTGAACTCGCATGACCATCGTCGATGGATTTGTCATCATAAAACCCTGCGGTGAAGTCTCATCAAAACGCACGAGGCCATTGGGAGATTACCGGAGTTGGTCGCCACCGTGGCGGCTGCGCCGCCCGCGCTACCGCCGCCCGCCCCGCCGTAACGCGGGCGCAGCCGAGCGGCCCGGTAGCCCTCAGAGCCCTCAGTGCGGGTTGCCTGGGGGATGTTTTGCCAGGTGTTACAGGGGAAGGCAATCATGGCGGCATGCGCCACAAGGTCATGCGCGCTGCTGTGTTGCCACGCCGCCGCCGCAAGCCACGCCGCGACTGCGACGCACCACTGGCCAGCGGTGGGCTGGCCACCGCCGCAGTGGTCGCGGGCCGGCCACCACCGCCGGCCACCCCCGCCGCCGCCGGTAAGCCACCGCCGGCCGGACTCGGGCGTAGCTCCGCCGGACCTCGGCTGGAAGCCTCCCAAGAAGCCTCCGCATGAAGCTCCGGACGCGTCTCCAACGGGCCCAGAAAACTTGCTGCCGCCCATCGCTGGCGCAGAAAACTTGCCCGGCCAGCCCATCGCCCAGAAAACTCTGCTGCTCGCCCATCGCCCAGAAACTTCTGCCCTGCCACGCCCAATGGCCCGTAAAAACTCGCGGCACGCACAATGGCCCGTACCTGCGCCGCCCATTGGCCTAGAAAACTTGCCCGGCGCCACATTGCGCCCAGGCCTGCCCCGCGCGCAAGACAATGGCCCGTGAAAACTTGCTCAAGACGCCCAATGGCCCAGAAAATTGCTCCACAACAATGGGCTCAAAACTGCCCTGCCACACAATGGCCTTAAATCCCAAGGTTCTCACGCTACCAATGGCCTGTAAAAACGCAAGGCTCTTGCCAGCATAATGCCCGTAGTCCCGCCCCTACAAGACACACAATGGCTCAAAACTTGCCCTCACAAGGCACAATGGCTCCAGGGTCGCGTTCTGCCGCACAATGGCCCGCAGTAACCTGCTCATACCAATGGCTCAAAACCTGCCCCTGCCGCCTAATGGCCCGTAAAACCCGCCACCAATGGCCCAAACCCGCCCGCCGCCCAACGGCCTTCCTAAAACCCGCCTCCTGCCAATGCACCCGTAAACCCGGTTCCTGCCACAAGCACAACGCCCGCAACCTGCCTCGCCGCCACTAACGGCCTTAAAATCATTCCTACTGTCAAGGTGGTCGGGTTTGGCACCACATCTCGAAATGGGGTTAAGTGGCCTTTCTAGTGCGATCTCAGCGCCTCTGATGCTCCTTGGCTGCTATGGGCCGGACAGTCATGGTGTATAGTAAGGGAGGACACCCTCCCCAACGGATGTAGGTGCGGCGAAGCTCGCTTACGCCGCCGGTGGTGCAATGGGTCATTTTTTTCGCGGGACCGCAGACCGTGACGCGAAGGACCCATATAAATTTAAGAAGCAGCAACATGAGCAGGTGATCGACTCGACGATCGCAGGGTGCCGCCTCAAGACGGGCGCCGGGCGTCACGGGCCGGGTCTCGTCGACGGCGGCGTCTCCGTCCGCGCCCTCACCATCGCTTGTTATCACATGAAACCCCCAAAGTTTCAATGGATTTGGATGATCGTGAAATAACGTGCTGATCGGGAGTATGAGTCGCCGTCGGACGGCCGGGTCGGTCGACTTTGGAATCCGCCGACCATCGCCGCGATGGATTTGTCATCACACCCTGGCGCGGTTTCATCAAAAACGCACGAAAGTGATCGCGGAGATGACACGTAGCGCCGCCTCTTCCCGCCGGTGACGCCGCGCCGGCGCTGGCCGGGCCGTCCGTCGGCGCGACGCGCCCTGTCTCACGTCTTGCTGCGCCCCATCGCATGCATCACATGCAAAACTCGCGCGCGTTTCACTGGATTTTGGATGATCAGTGCCGCTTGATCGGGAGTATGCGCCGGCCGCCGACGGCGGTCGCGCGCGACTTGGGAATCTCGGCCATGGACCATCAAGCGATGGATTTGTCATCACAAAACCCAGGGTGAAGTCACTCAAAACGCACGAGTGGGATTGGGAGATTACCGAGTTGGCGCCATCGCAGGCGCGCACCGCGCCGCCATCGCCGCCGTACCCGCCCGCTTTAACGCAGGCGCAGCGGAGCTGCCCGTAGTGCGCGTCCGTGAGGATCTCTTCAGTCTCCCCGCTGCCCTTGGGGATAAGCTGCAGAGCCATACAGGGGAAGGCAATTTCTTTTCATGGGCGGCGCTGCTCACGCGCGGGCTGGTCACCAAGGCTGCAACACGCCGCACGGGCGCTACCCGGGCCACGGCAGGGCGGGTGGGTCACACGCCGCAGCGGCCGGGCACGCTGCCACCACCGCTGGCCACCGCCGGCTGCCACCACGGCCGACTCCGGGCGAGTCGGGAGCTCCCGCCGACTGGCGTAGCCCGGCCGGACTGGGAGCTCCCAAGAAGCCTCCGGCGAAGCCCGACGCGTTTCAATGGCCTAGAAAACTTGATCTTCTTACTTTATCATCCACATCATATTAAGTAAAAATTGTAAGATACAAAAGGTTAAGTAAGTAAATAACTACAACTGGAAAGAAAAAAAGACTAAATAAACCAGCTATACAAGTCTCAGAGTGACAAAGACTAAAAACTTAAGACCATCTTTCTTGAAAGTTTTCATCAACCAATAAGGCAGTTCCATTCCCTTGTGAAACAGTGATAACCTAGGAGAGTATCCATCATTATTAGTAATTTTATGATCAAAGCCAAGAACCAGATGGAGATTAAGGGCAAAATTTAGTATAGAACTTAAGCTTTGAGAAACTGAGATGAACAAGTAAGCGGATAGAGGATCCCCTTGCCTAATACCCCTAAAAGCTTGAATTTTCATATAGGGTTTCCCATTAATAAGTAGAGAACAATTAACGAAACTAATACAAGCCTTAATCCAGGAAATCTAAATAGCGGAAACTTTCATATTAGCTAAAGTTGCAAAAATCGCATTCCATATGAAAGTATCATAAGTCTTTTCATTATTAACCTTCATAATTATCCTAAGTGGTCTCTCCAATCCTTTTCTAGAGAATGGACAACCTCCTAGACAACAATGATGTTGTCCATAGGGTATAACTAGCAATGAAATCTCTTTGTTCCCTGTTAACCAATTTAGGAATAACTTGTTTAAGTATATTGGCTACCAACTTAGCAACAACCTTATATCACATATTATAGAAGGAAATAGGTCTATAGTCATTCACAACTGTAAACTTATCGCATTTTGGAATCAAGGCCACGAAAGTGTATTCTCAAGAATTGGGCACAGAGTGGGTGGTGAGGAAACACATAATAGCTTAAAAAAAAAAATCTCACCTATATCATGCCAGAAAGCCCTATAGAACTCCACATTAAAACCATAAGGATTAGGACTCTTACCAAAAGGAATGGACTAAAGAATATATGAACTTCAGCTCTAGTCACTTCCCTAATAAGAAGATCCTCCTCACTTTCAGAGATGGAATTAAAATCATTAGAGAGAGCATGCAATAGGTCAAAGAAAGATAGCCATCTGGATTCATTCCATAAATTGGAATAAAAATTACAAAAAACACTTTCAATGTCCTTACAATCAGAAAACACTCTCCCAAAAGTATTAGTAATGAAAAAAAACATATTATTATGTTTACAGGTGGCAACACTTTTATGAAAAAAGAATTGGTGCTGAGATCTTTATTTTGAACCCACAAAAGCCTGGATCTTAGAGCCCACCAAATGGAATTTGGTAGAGCAGAACATTATACTTATTGTATAGGGCTCTAATACAGCATTAATCACAAAGGCCACCACCGTTCAATTTAGTGCTTTCTAGGACTTGAATCGTATTCTCAATATGTCTAATCTCCACATCTAAAGAGTGTAAACTGCTAGACCTCCAAGAGAAAAGATTATGTCTTAATTTTTACCAAAGAGATGACAAAAGGCATGCATAGGAGAAGATTTAGAAGTGAAAGCCCAAGTGTTACTCGTAATTTGTGGCATTCGAGGTATTCAAGCCAAAAGCTCTCAAATATGAAGATTCTCCTGATATTATGCATATGAGGCAAAACAGTAAGTAAAAGAGGGGAATGATTATAAGCAAGCCTGGCTAGATGATTAACTTCATAAGATTTGAAATTAATCTTCCAACTTGAGATAGCCAAGAAACTATCTAGGCGAGCCTATCTCCTAGCTATACCATTCTGCCATTACACCAAGTATAATTGAAATTAAAATCTAACAAAGCATTTTTTAGCTATAAAATCAACAGAGAACTTAGTCTCGGGGCCATAATAATTAAAATTACCTCCTCTATGCTCACTACGGGAAGTAATAGAATTAAATCTCCCACGGCATGACAAGGTAAAGTTAAAAAAACAACACTAGAAAGCTTGATCCAAAGCCTTCTATGAGCCTTAATAGTCAGTCCATTATAAACAACCGATAAGATTCTAATATTAGGAAGGGTTGATAAAATAATTAAATGCAATGCTCTCCTAGTTAGGCCAATGTGGTCAACAAAACCCACTAAACTGCGCTAAAGGGAGATAATTCCTCCTAACATCCCTTCAGCTGGGTTGCTGCTTAGTCCCATTCAGTCTTAAGATGAAAGCAAAAACCTATGAATCCTTTCCTTATTAGCCTAGTTTCAACCAAGCAAATAATACTAGGTGAGTGAGTCTTCATGAACTCTTTAAACTACTTATAAGCATCTTGATTTGGGAGGCTTCTATATTTCTAACACAAAATCTTAGAAGACATTAAATAAGAGGACAAACAAGAAAAAGCATTGAGATATTGAACTAAAATTTCTCTTGCCATCTAAAATTATATTCACCATAAATTTCAATTTGGAGATATCAAGGAAAATCTTGACATATTAAACTAAAAATGGACAATATATGTATATATATATATATATAGATATATATATATATAATATCTAAATAATTAAAATTATGTTATAATTGTTGATTTGTAGTCTTACTCCTACAAAACTTGGATGATATATACTAAATTATCATTATTATTTTTTTTTTGAAAAATCAACTAATTTATCATTAAACTTAGATTATTTCTTTGGCAAAATTATTAACCTCTCCAACCTAGTGCTACTTCAACTTCAATTCTAAATTGTGTTAGGGGTTGCCTTCTACTCACGTATTTAGAAGTCCCAATCTCAAGAAGACGCCCCAAACATAAAGATTGGACGAAATTAACCTCGATGGTCAGAGTCAAACTATCTTCTGGGAAAGCCATCTATCTCTCCCTCGGGGGTCATCCCACTCTTCTAAACTCAGTCCTTTCCTCTATTCCCACTTATTGGATGTCTATTTTCAAATTACCATCTTGGGTAATTAAGGAGATAGATAAAATCCGCAGATATTTTCTTTGGAAAGGACTGGATCTGGGTTCAAAAGGTTTATTCTTGGTTGCTTGGGATAGATTATGCCGTCCACGTAGGATGGGTGGATGGGGCATTCTTAGCCTTCATACCTTTGATAATGCTCTGCTAGCTAAATGATGGTGGAAAATCTTTACTGGGCAACAAGGGTGTTGTTCTAAAATTATTCACCTAAATTACCTCAGTAGAGGGCCTCCAGAGCCACTTTTCCATTCCCCGCCTCGAAACAAATCTTTTTTTCTGGGTAGGCATCACCCTGATTCTACCCGCTTTTAGAGTTTATACCTCAAAAACAATTCAAAATGGTACTTCTACCTTCTTTTGGTGTGACAACTGGCTAGATGGTGGAGCTCTTAAAGATATGTGGCTTGACCTCTTTAATGATTGTTTAGCACCCTAGACTACTATCAGGCAACTTCTTCTAAATATCTCTAATCGAGTGTCTTTCTTTCGTGATGTCTCCTCTAAAGCTCTTCTATCCCTCTTGCAATCCCTTCCAGATTGTTCTTCTTCTCAGGATGATACATGCATTTGGACTTTAGAAAGAAAAAGCTCCTTTTTGGCTCAATCGTTCTACATATTCCTAATAGATGGTGGAACACGAACTCTACTCTATCCCACCTGTTGGAAAGTGGATTGCCCAAGCAAAGTTACACTATTCTGTTGGCTTGCTAATGAAATAAAAAATCTGACTCTTTCCGATCTAGCAAAGAAAGGTTGCAACTTCCGAAATGCGATAAATACTTGTGTTATGTGTTTTTAAAATTCAAAAATAGTTGACCATCTCCTATTACATTGTGATTTTGCTAATCGCATTTGTGCTTTTTTATGCTTAATCTCAACTTTCACTCGCTTCCAAATTTTCTTGAAAAGGTTTGGACCACCTGGATTCTGTCCATAAATGTGCGCCAATGCACCTTCTCGGATCTCTTTTCTAAAGCAAATTTGTGGAATATTTGGCTCAAAAGAAACAATCATATTTTCAATCACATCTACCTTTCAACATCCATGATTTTGTTTAAAATCTCTCATATGCTTCTTGCTTGGGTTTCTACAGCTAGAGACTCGACTCGATAAATCTCCAATGATTCAATTTTGTCCATCAAGCACTCTCTCGCTTTCCTGAGCGCCGAATCAGCTGATCTCACCAGTAGTTGGGCCCTTGCTCAGTCCCAAGAGTGAGCCTTCTTTGCTCGACTGAGACGACCTTTATTGCCTCTTGGTGGACTTCGTCTTCTTAGTCGCTGAGACGACCATTGGTGATACACTCCTATTAACTTCTTCGTCTTTGTTGTTTTGTGGTTTTGGTTTTTTTCCATTTTTTTTCTTTGTTTTTAGTTTGCTTGTGTTTTTTGTTCACTGTTCGTTGTTCCTGTTTTTCTAATAAATTTGTGATTTATCTATTTTATTTAAAAAAAATTATTAACAGCTTTGCAAATTATTTTAAATAATAATAGATTAAACATGGACTTAAAATATACATAACTATTAAATATATTCTAATAGATAATAAATAGTTCATCATTTAATAATGGCCTATTACTCTCACTAAAAAGATTTAAAGTTTTTGTCCAATTGTTATATTCCAACCTCTGTTTTACTTAACATGTATGTAGCAAAATTAAAAAATAAGTTGATCATTCAATAAAATAACCGACTCATACAACTTAAGTTTAAATTACTTTTAAGTTTTAATTCATTATTTCATTTGTACCATGCCACGCCCGAACCCGGCTCGCTAGACCCAGTGCGACGACAAACGGCCGCATACCTACAAGGCCGAGACCCAGTAGGCGTGCAAGGCCTCGAAACACGATTCTCAAAGCGGTGAGCTATTAAACTCTTGATAATAAAAGTATCCACATATTATGAGCTTGACAGCCCAGTAAGTATGAGCTTGACAGCCCAGTAAGTATCCGCTAAACATATCGGGATAATAAAAGTTTCAAAATTTCAAAAGTCAAACAAAATATAATAAAATACAAGTTTATCATAATCAAATTCAGAAGTCCAGTTTTTTTTTTAATAAAACATAACTAATCAAAAAGTCAAGAATATATGTCACACAAATAACTATTGCCAAAACAAAATGTCAGAGATCATATGTTTACCCTCAATGACCCGAGCCAGAATATCAGAGGTCATATGTTTACCCTCGGTGACCCGAGCCATAATTATCAGAGGCCATTATTCTTCACAGACGGAAAGCGGCGGGAAACTATAGTTTCTATTTCACAGGTACATGTCGGCACGATCAATATTTAACCCCCAATGACAAGGTTATTGCAAAGTTAGTTGGGGACTACAAGTTCCTATGTCAAAATATGTTATGTCCAAACATTTATCAAAACAGAATATAGAGATTCAATGACCCCGTTTTTAGATAGAAAATAATTCCAATTCATTTCCAAATCTAAATACTTAAATATGAATTGCAAATAATAGATAAATAAGTAATTCAGAATATAAATAGAAATAATCAGTATTTTTCTTAAAAATTTCAGAAGTTCATAAAACAAGAATTTTTGAGTATATACATATAGTAGGATTTATATGTGATATACTTATCTATCTAATGACCAGATTTTGAAATTACACCAATCGAGTTTTCTCATAAAGTCCTATATTTGGGAATAACACATCAGAATTACAAACTAAACAAATTCTAAAATTCACATGAATGCAAATATATTCGAAGCTACAAAAGTCGAGACTAATAACTAATTCCCCTTAAGATTGAAATCAGCATAGCTTTGCGAATTCTAATCCAAATCAGAAATTTTAAACTTCTGAAAAAACTAGACATCTACATCTATAACATAACCAAATCTCACAAAGATTTGAGAACTTCAAAATTTAAGCGATCACTTTTAAAAATCATAATTATGCAAACCAACAATTACAGACGTGCCTCTTCCAAATAAAATATCTCACAACATATAACTTCAAATAAGATCAAACTTTCAAGCATATAATTAACTCAAAATGGAACAACTTTCTTATTAAACATGAGTCCTGATTCAACCTCTAAGATCATCAAATTCTTAAATCAATCTTCATGCTTTCTGCAGAAATGCCATTGAGCACACTTATAGAAATCTGATCATATCTCACAATTTACAGCGGTTAAAATTCTAAACTTTGCCAGAGGCAAAGATACAATCATCTTCTACAGCTTTTTTATATAAGTCTAAATCTAAATCAAACTCTACAATCATGAAATAAATTAATAAATCTCAAGGGCTTCAAAGAAAAGCTGTCCATGTCAACTAAGTTTAAAGTTTATAATTTACAGGATTCTGCTCCAAAAATTCTAAAATTTCGTAAGTCCTTAGCTAACGTCAAACTCTACAAGTTTTTTTATTATATTCTCTTCCAAATTATGCCTTTAAGACCCCTAAAATCAAAGAGGGATTTTTGCAATTATCAAAAACGAAATCTGTAACCTATCAAATTAATCTCAAACTCCTCAAACAAGAAGCTAACCTTACCCATCCATCACTAATATCCAACATTAACAGATCAAGATTTATAAAAACAATAATAATAATTCTATAATGTTTTTCAAAGATCCGAGGAAGAGGGTTCTTACCTCATCAATAACAGTGAATCAACCAAACCTGTGACGGCGAGATCCTTCTCTTTTTCTCTTCCCGGCACCACACGTAATTATGGAAAAATGCTATATCTAACTTTTCTTAAACGATAAAACTAAGATATAAACAGACGAAGGGGTGCGTAGGGTTTTATAAAAAAAAATAACTGAAATATAAAATAAATAAATAAATAAAATGTAACATGGAATTTAATATTAGAATATAAAAAAAATTGGTGAGGCCCACATACCGTACGAGTTGTTTTCAACATTCAAAAGCAGGCTTGGTACATGGGCAACTATCTTTTATTTATGGAAATTAATGTGTTTAAAAACAAAAATCCAATTAAATATACAATTATTTAAAATTACAAGAGATAAACCAAAACATTTTAAAAAATAAATCCTATATTCTAAACTTTTATAATCTCAAGATCGATGTTTGTCTCACAAAAAATAGCTTTTGAAGTGAGATCTGGATTTTCAGAGAGTCCTGCCTACACTTCTTCAAAATTTATTACAAAGTTGGACTTTCATTCAATTTAATTAAAGTTAATTAATAGTTTTCTGTCACACCTAAAATAAATTTAAACAATGTCTATAATGTCTATATCACCTCTTAAAATATATATATATATATAGATATACATCGAAGTGTATTATTTATAAAAAAATATTCAGGTAAATATAACTTTATATATATATATATATATGCAATTTTTCTAAAATAAATGATTAAACCTAATGTTACCTTAATCACATCATCCGCCAAGATGGTTTTTTATTTTTAAAATCTTCTCACAAAATCATGAAAGATTCTTTCATAAAAATATCAAAATTAGTAATGAAAAATATAATGGGAGATGTTGTTTTGAAGTCATCTATTTTCTATTGATTTTCATATTTATCATGCCCAAACTATTAGCTTGAATAGTAGCTTTCATCCCCTTGGAGATGCTTGATCTTAAAAGGATATCTACGATTTCACTTATCATAGTTTTTCTTTCATCCACACATTAATAATTAGATCATTATACATAATACTTTATAGAAAAAATGCTCATAAGGAGTCCAATTGAAACCAATAATATTGTCACAATTTTTTTCAAAAAATGAATGAACATGCGAGACAGAGACCAAGTCAACTTGTGTTAACAAGAGGCCTACGAATGTATCAAATAAAAAAGTACAAAAAGAAACTGAACAAGGCCTGCCAAATGGTCCATGCAAACAACCATCACAGAACTTGAAAAACATAAAATAATGGCAATGGTAGAGCAACTCATCCCTGTTTTTACATAATAAAGCTTTGTTTGCTCCACTGTTTCTTGTTTCTGAGAGCAATCCAAGGCATGAGTGACATGCCCAATGTCAGTTGATAAACAAGGTTTTTAGCTTGTGTGCTTATATTATCAAATGATACACTCTTGAATCCCTCGGACTCATGCTGACTTTCATGCTTAATAACTGTGAAGATTACTTGTTTTAGCAGTTCAACTGTTAATTACTACCGTAATCGTGCAGTGATGACTAGAAAAGAACTTTTCTTGTTGCTGTTATGCTTTGAAGCTCTAAGAGTTGGTTTTAGTGAAACAGATCAACAAGATGGTAAGCTCTCTGACTCATGAAGTTTATTAAATTTTTATGTTCATAATTGATTGCGATTAACTGAGTGTTTTACTGTTTTGCAGTCAATGCTCTTAGATCCCTGATGAATCAGTGGCAAAACACGCCACCAACCTGGGGCCAGTCAGATGATCCTTGTGGTACACCATGGGAAGGAGTCGTTTGCAAGAATTCAAGAGTGATTGCACTGTGTGCCTTCCTCTTCATCTTCTCCAGTTTTTTAGTCACTTGATGTTGAAAAATTTTCTGATGTTGAAAAATTTTCTGCTGTTTTTATCTGAATGTTTTCATCACCTCAGGAGACTATCAACCATGGGCATAAAAGGTACACTGAGTGATGATTTGAGCCAACTATCTGAATTGCAATCTCTGTAAGTCCAAATTAAAACTCAAGTCTTCGAGAGCACAATTAAGTATATAAATAAATTAATGAAGCATATTTTCTGCAGGGATCTGTCATTTAACAATGATCTAATTGGTACTCTTACCCCAAATATTGGCAAGTTGAAGAAACTAACCACATTGTGAGTTCAAATTGAATGGGTTAATATGTTTCGCTTAAGTGAAACTTTTGAGCATTCCTCATCAAACTCATTGGTAAAAATTTTACAGGATACTGTCTGGTTGCGGTTTCACTGGTAAAATTCCACAGGAATTAGGCACTTTACCACACCTCTCATTTTTGTAAGTTTCATGTGATCATATTATGATTTTAAAGACCTCAAACACATGATTTAAAACATGTAACTTATTGCATTTTTCTGGTCTGCAAATGATGTTCTCAGGGCTTTGAGCTCAAACAAGTTCACCGGTGCTATACCTGCTTCTTTAGGTAGTCTTTCAAATCTCTACTGGTTGGACTTAGCTGACAATCAGTTTAGTGGGCAACTGCCTGTCTCATCAGGAACATCTCCTGGCCTGGACCTCCTTACCAACACAAAGCACTTGTAAGTACTTTGAATTTGTTTCATGGTAATCCTTCAGAAGATGATATTGACTAGTTCTATAATTCTTCTTTTTATTGTGCTATCTGCAGTCATTTCAATAAGAACAGGTTGTCAGGGACCATTCCGGCAAGCCTTTTTAACTCAAATATGAAACTGATACACTTGTAAGTCGATACTGGTCCAATGTCTTGCTTTCATGTTATTTCTTATCTGATTATTATGATTCGATTTGGGCAGAATTCTTGATGGAAATAATTTCAGTGGTAGCATACCATTAACTATAGGATTGGTTCAAACACTTGAGGTTCTGTAAGTGTTTGTGATCCATCTTCTTGCATTGAAAATTTCAGTAAAAAGAGATTGATTCATGACATTATAATGTATATTCTTAAACAGTCGGCTTGGTAAGAATCGTTTTAATGGAACAGTTCCCTCTAGCATTAGCAATCTCACAAGCCTCAATGAACTGTAAGCAATCACTACCAAATCAAAAGATTAACATATTTTTTATTTTACTTGTTCCCAAACTTTTTTTTTATTTTTACTTGTTTCTTCAGGGACTTGGCAAACAATAACCTAACTGGGGCTATGCCTGATCTCACTGGAATGAACAAGCTCGTCTATGTGTAAGAAATCATATTGATATAGTTTGTGTTCACTTCTTTTATCACTACTCATGATTTGATCGACAACGTACTTAAATGGTGATAGAGATTTGAGCAACAACACATTCATTCCTTCGGAAGCTCCAGAGTGGTTCTCAACAATACAGTCTCTCGTCACTCTGTATGTTTTCTAAACATTTTCTTTAATGAGGTTCCAAGGTTGCTTGAAATTCGGTCTTTTTATTTTGTTGTTGTGCTTTTAAAATGTTCAATATGATCCATATAGTTTGTATTACTTTTTTCCACTCTAAACATGATGTGGTTAACATTTCAAACTTTACAGGGTGTCAGCATCTCATAAGTTATGCTATAAACTAAATGTTCTAGTTTATAAAACAAAATCTAAGATGCTAATATGGCAAAACATGATCGATTTGGTGGACCAATTGCTATCTACTTCAATTGAATGTTTATGCTTATTAATTACCCATTGTTAGGAATACTCATTCAAGACATTCTTCTTGTTGAAAATTCATTCAGAGTGATATCATCTGGAGGACTAAGAGGAGTAGTGCCGAGAAAGCTCTTCAGCTTTCCTCAACTTCAACAAGTGTAAGTTTCTTGATCAAAAGCAATTCTAATTGAAGGCACGACGAATACCAATTGTTATAAGTCTTTATTTATTTGATCAGGATTCTTGAAAATAATGCATTCAATGGAACACTTGAAATTACCAACATCAGTCCTCAATTACAAACTGTTGATTTCCAAAACAATGAGATCACATCAGTCATTTTGAATTCAAACTACAATGGCACACTGATGTAAGTAATAATGATGCATTCGCTCGTATTCTTTTGGTATTGGATTCGTCTCTTATAAATTTGTCATCTTGCAGACTTGTGGGGAACCCTGTGTGTAGTACAAATATTACAGTCTTCTGCCAGCTTCAAAAGCAGCAATTATCACCCTAATCCAAGATCTGGTAGCATCTTCTTGATGTTTACCTTTTTATATTAACTTTGCTATTGATTTCTTAAATTATAAGTGAATTTTTAGCATTCAACACTGCGATACATATATTTGCGACATATAAATGTGTCACAGATTTGCGACACAAATTGCAACCATTTGTGGCTAAAAAACAAAAACGTTACAGATTTAACCAAATTGCATCGCAAAAAAATGACCATCCAAGAATGCTGTCAATTTTGTCGCAAAAGTTTTTGCATCTACTATGTAATGGTTTCCGACACAGATTGCAACACATTATTTGCAACAATCTATTGACGTCACAAACTTTGTCGCAAATGTTGGCACCTAACATGCAATTGGTTTGCAACACAAATTGTGACACATTATTTACAACAATTTGTTGGCGTTGCAAACTGTGTCGCAAAATTTGAATCGCCTGGTTGAACTTATTATCAATTTTTATATCATTAATTATTTCTTATTATTAATTATTTTTTCCAATGTGATCTTGAATGCCATGTTCCTTTTAAAAAGATTAAAAAGAACATGTTTTGCATGAATTATAACCAAGTCGAGAAATACTTGAAAATTAAAAAAAATCACCACATATTTGCATATGCATCCTTTTCAAATTTCAATTATATAATTTACTTTATTTGTATTTTATTGTATTTTTCGGTCGAGACTCTATATAAAATTTAATTTTTAAAAAATTAAAAAGGTTATATTGGATAGATATTGTATCATAAATTCCATTTTAATAAGGGTATTTCTCAAATCTCTATTCCAAAAAAAATATTTAAATAATAATAATAATTTAATTTTTTTATCAAAAAAGGGATCATTAGTGTATATATGGCACATAAGCAAATAGAAATTTATTTTTAAAAACTATAAAAACTATATTTTGTTATAATTAGGTTCATGAAAAAAAAATTATTAAAAAAATAAAAAATCTTTTGAATTATTATTTTGTAAAATGTCAATAAAAAATAATATTGAAAAAAAATGTTGTTAAAGAAATGATATTATACCAAAAAATTTATAGCCTAGTGGTACTTAACCTTATTGTGGAAAACGATGATGAGTTCAAGACTCATTTGAAAAAATAATGGTAATGATCGTAGATTGTGGGTGCACGAGTTAGATGAATAATTCCCAGCCAATGTTCATACTCTTGATATATATAGTGTTTGTTGTTTTTGTAAAAAAAAAATTGTCAAAATCTTATTTTGTATTTTTTTACATAATTTTATTTTATTTTTTTATCCATCAACTATTCGGATTCGACAATGGAGACTCTACAAATGTAACCCTTCCTATTAGATTTAATGTAACTAGGCATTTCCCCAGGCTTCACATTGGTGATTTTAAAATTTGTAAGGAGTTTTGAGGCAATATCATATATAAAATAATATAATTAAACAACTTAGAAATTATTTTATACCTTGGATTTCAAAAGTCTCATGGACATTTATTGCATAAATAATTAGGTGTAATTAATGTTTTTCAATTATTAATATTATAAGTAATATAAATAAAAATTTAAATATTATTTAAAAAATTAAATTATTCCTTGAAATGCTTTTGGAGTAGATTATACATCTACTTTAATAGTATGTATAGATTAAAGGTTAATCATTATTTAATTAATATTTTACATAATTTTAAGAGATTTGTTTAAAATAACATTTTTATTTTTACCTCTATATATCTGAAAATTCGTCTAGTATATATTTTCAATAAAACCAAATACCATGTAGAATAAAAATTTTAATATATAAACAAATTAATCCGGATATATATATATGAATTTAACGGAAAAATAATTTAAAAAATATTTATAGAATGGAGAGCATTCCACCCTTATCGGATCAGCTAAACAACCGGGTTCGGATCTAAAACCGTAACAAAAAAACCCGAATTTGTTAAAAGTCCAAAGAAGATACGCTCGGTTCTTACTTCTCTCCCTCGTCATCGCCACCGCCCAAATCTAGGGTTCCGGCTATTACCTCCTCTCTAGGGTTTCATCGTTTCTTCAATCGATGAATACCCACGCTGTTCCCCCTTCCCGCCGCTCGCGCCGTGTTGCGCCCTTCGCTTTGTCGAAGAAGCCTCCCGCTTCATCGGAGAACGGCGCCGCTACTGTCAAGCCTTCGTCCCCTAACCAAGCCCCGTGAGATTCTTTCCTTATTCCTTATTCATTGGTCTTTTTTGTTCTTTTATCTCTCCGGTTTTGATTAATTGATGTGTAATTGTGTTGGAATATAGGGGGTAGTGGGGAGAAGATGGTGAAGAAGCTTAGGCTTTCGAAAGCGCTGACGATTCTCGAGGCGACGACGGTATCTGATGCTTGCTGGAGGATGGCCGCGCGACGGGTCGATGCTGTTCTGTTGATTGATGCGAATGGGCTTCTCTCAGGCATTGTCACTGATAAGGTTTGTATCTTGATTCGGTTTATCTTGGGGGTGCTGGATTTTGGGCGTTTTTAGTTTTTGATTGTGGGTTTTTTTTTATTGGATAGGATATTGTAGTGAGGGTGATAGCTGAAGGTTTGAGGACGGAGCAGACTATTGTTTTGAAGATCATGACGAGGAACCCAGTGTTTGTGATGGCGGATACTTTGGCTATTGAAGCATTGTAGAAGATGGTACAAGGTGCACTCTCTTATTTACTTGCTTTAGTACAAAGCTATATCCTTTTTGCGATGTTGCAGAGTTAAGTACTGTTTGCTTTGGTTTCGTATTTAATGGGCTTTTTAAATTGAGCGAGATATTCTGTACTGATGTACTTAAAGAGGAAGGTAAACGGTGAAAATAGTATTATTTCCCACAATTTTGAGTCAAGTTTCTAAGGTAAGAACAACGTCCTGATATTTCTTTGATATGCTGGATTTATTATTTGTGCTGAGTAATTTGTGGGCAGTGCTGGAAAAATATAGATATTGATATTTATCATAATGATATTTTGTTTAATTTTCTAACGTAATATTCTGATTTTATGTGATATTAGATTGGAATTTTATGTTCTATAGTAATTTGCAGTTATACTTAACCCACTTGTTCTAACTTTTTTTTTATTTTCTGTCCTGTGATATTTCACTTGATCTATGATAGGAAAGTTTAGGCATCTTCCTGTTGTTGATAATGGTGAAGTTATCACCATGTTAGATATCACAAAATGCCTTTACGATGCTATAGCAAGAATGGAGAAGGCTGCAGAGCAGGGCATTGCTATTGCGGCAGCTGTTGAAGGTGATGAACGTCATTGGGGAAACAATTTTTCAGGTTCATTTCCTATAAACTTTTGCATGGATTAGAGTTTTCTTTGATGGTGTGTGTTAGTGTTGTTTATGGGGTGTATTCTGCTATCTCTTGTTATGCTAACTCTTTCATGTCTTATAGCATGCAACTAAATAGAGAATAGTGCAAATTTCTTTGGTATTATATGCAACTACTAAGAATTGAGTAATAATATCTACTTTCTCTCTTGAAATGTATCTGTGTGATGAAGGTAGTGCAGTTTCAAGTCTTATGCCTTTTCACAACATGTGAGATTTTATTTTGTCACCCATGGAATCGTCTTTGGATTATGTTATGGCCATATTTTAGTTCTTTTTTTCTCAGATATAATCTTGAGGTTTTGAGGTGGAATTTTCTTTTATTCCCCACTTCATTAGGTAGTGACAAAGGTAGGAGTTATTCTTTGAAGTTTGAATGGCAGAAAATTGAGAAACTAAAAGTTTTCAGACAAGTTTTTTGTGAATTTCAGTTTGCTTCTCTCATATTGGTACATAAGCCGCGTATACATTTCCATAGAAGAGATTACAGTAAAGACTTTAATATGAGCACAGGGGCTTCATGTTACTGAATTACAAAATCATGATCTACAGGAAAGTTTACTGTGTTGTCTTCTTAACGTCTCCGTCACACCATGTATCCCATGATTATTCTTGACACACTCGTGACTCACATTTAGGAGCTTGTTCTTGAACTTTTCTGAATGTATTGATCATGAATTGCATTCTAGACCACTTTGAGCTGTACTCATTTTCATATCTGTGGCTGAAAACCAATTTGTCTGACAAGTTGTAAACTTGATCTTTCTCCAAACATTAAGTTATCTTGTTTATCAAACTCATTTTCTTTTTTCATTCTCATGCTTTACAAATGCAACATTACTCTGATTCTTAATTTTACTTCTGTTTCCCTACTCATTGATAACTCTCACTGATAACTCTCACGCCTAGGTATGCTCAAACATTTATATTCTTCTACTCCATTGGATTACACCTCTTGGTTTTCGCATGTCTCTACAAAATGTCAGCGTTAAGCTATCTCAGGTGATCCATTGACCAACCGAACATTTCTTTTTACCAATTTTATCCATACAATCTCTATGTAATTCAGCTACATCACATTACCTGCAGCACAATGCATGGACATGAGGAAAGCTTTGTCGACGCCAATAGCCACACACTACCTCATTGACATTTGGAAACCTTGTAAGTTCTGGAACAGCTGTTTGGGGCCATATACATATATACTGGTAACTGGATGCTGTCTAAGATGATATGTTAATGAAGTCTATAAACACTGTCATGTGTAGATAAGGTTGAGAGTTCTCTGATTTTTTGTGATGAGAAAGTCTGGTTTTGTTGTTGATGTTTGGTATTCATGTAAAATGTTATATTACAAGCAAAGGAAAGCTGATCATGAAAAATATTTGCGTAAGTTGAAACTCTCATGGACTGCATGGTTTTTTTACAGCTCCCTGGAATCACTAAAAATGGAATGGATTATCAATATCATGGATGATGATGGAAATTCTTCAAATATTATAATACAAAACATGGAACTATCTTGTTCTATGAATATTGTGCAATGGATTGGTGGCATAAGTTTACAACAAATGTTTATTTATTCATTTGTAGAAAAACTCAACTTACAACTTTTAATATAAGCTTGAGTTTGTTGTTAATTATTCAGTAAATTTCTTGATGTTGTCTAATTGTTTTTATATTTGCATAGTGGATTGTAAATTAGGCTTTAAAACAGGTTTGTGAAAATAATTAAAAAATTATTATAAATAATCATGATTATGAATAATTAATTTGCGATAATAAAATTGTGTCGCAGAATATCTCACCAAGATGCAACACAATTTGTAATTATCGTAATGTGCCTCAAATTTTGTTGCAAAACATCACACATTTGCAACATAATTTGCGACACAAAAAGTTTTGCGACAAACAAAATGGGTCACAAAATTTGTTGCAAAAAGACTCAATATTTGCAACGCAATTTGTGACACATAAAGTTTTTCGACAATCAAAATAAGTCACAAAGAATGTTGCAAAAAGTATAAAAATAGTTGCAACATTTATTGCGACACAGAAATTGTGTCGCAATAAATTGTCGCATATCGTTGTAAATTGAATAGCAAATATTGTTTCAGAAGATTTATATATGGTGATTAAATTTGCAACGTTTTTATTGTGTCGCAAATTTGCGACACAATCTTCAAAAGTGTCTCAAATATTTGCGACATCTGAAACGCGATACATTTTATTATATCGCAAATTATGTTGCAAATTGTGATCTGTAACACATTTTTATTGCAAAATGTGTCGCAAATTGCGTTTTTTGTTATAGTGCAATGTGAATGCTTATAATTTAGATTCAACATGAATAATTGGTGATTAAGAGTTATTGAGATTTCAATTTGAATGCTTGGATGATGATTGAAATTTAATATGAATTCTAATTACAAGTTTGAGTTTGATCTTGATTATATTCGTGATTTATTATTTAACTAGAGATTAATAGCTTTATTTGGAACTTTACTTCTACCCTAATATTTCCATACAAGGGATCATTGGAAAGTCTAGAAAACTGACTTTTCAAAAAAATTTGAATCATTGCATTTAGTGTTGTATGTAAAAGAAATCAAGTTTTATGCAGATTGAACTTTTCAACAAAAAAAATTTTGGACAATCAAATAAATCTAATGCTTAAACAATGAGGAAATTAGACCCACAAACAATGAAGATTAAATGAAGGGAGAGAAAAAGAAGAAGAATTGCACATGAGATATATGGAGAACAATCTACAGGTAAAAGAGAAACTCTGCAGTATTGATAGACAAAATATGTGAGAAGGAAAAATAAGTTGTATGTTCATTAGACCAACCCATATAAATACAAGAATGATGTATACAGGAGTGTGTACACTTAAGGGTATATATGTATAAGTATATAGTATATATACAAATAATATTATTACTCTAACACTCCCCCTCAAACTCATGGTGGATTATAAACCGAGAGTTTGTCATCTAAAAACTGAAATCGAGAGACAGTATGTACCTTAGTGAAATGATCAGCAAGTTGATGTGTAGAGGCAACATAAGGAAGAAGAATACTACCAGCAAGATAATGATGACGAACAAAGAGAAGAGCGACCTCAAGATACTTCGTGCATTCATGGAATACAAGGTTGGCAGCGATTTTAATGGCACTCTGGTTATCATAGTGGATAGGAGTGAGGCCAGAGATAAAAACACCAAAGTCCATCAACATTTGTCGCAACCAAAGAACATCCTTAGCAGTGGAGGACATAGCACCGTACTCAGCCTCAGCAGTAGAAAGAGCAACAGTAGATTGTTTCTTGCTTTTCCAAGAGATAAGGGAATCTACAAGGAAAATGCAGAAACCAGTAGTAGAACGTCAATCAGAGGCATCACCTGCTCAATCAGCATCACAATAGGCGCGCAACTCAAGAGAAGACGTGACAGAGAAAAGTAAAGAACTAGATATAGTATCACGAAGATAACGAAGAACTCGTAAGAGGGCAGTATAATGAATAGAGCGAGGAGCACTCACAAACTGACTAAGAACATGAACAACATATGCAATATTAGGCAGATTAATGGTCAGATAGACAAGAGCACCAACAAGTCCATGATAGCGAGTAGGATCAGGCAGAAGCTCACAATCAAAAGAGGAGAGTCGGTAATGCAGCTCAATAGGAATAGAGGCAGTGCGAAGATTGGTGATATCAGCTCGTCAAAAAATATCTGATATGTACTTCTGTTGAGACACCAAGTAACCTCGACGAGAATAAGCAACCTCAAGACCCAGAAAGTAACGAAGAGGGCCAAGATCTTTTATCTAAAACTCGGTGTGTAATTGTTGTTTCAATGAAAGAATAGTATCAACATCATCACCAGTGATAACCATATCATCAACATAAAGAAGAAGAATAGTGATGCCACGAGTAGTCTGCCGAGTGAAGAGGGCAGAATCATGAGAGCTTTCAGTAAAACCAAGAGTAAGAACCACATTGCGAAATCGCTCAAACCAGGCACGAGGAGCCTGTTTGAGTCCATAAATCGAAGACAAGAGACATGCTGAGAAGGATGAGAGAAACCAAGAGAAGGAGTCATATAAACGTCCTCAGAAAGGTCTCCATGTAAGAAGGTATTGGTCACATCTAACTGATGAAGTGGTCAATGACGAGCAGCAGAAATAGCGAAAAGAAGATAAACAGTAGTCAACTTGGCCATAGGAGCAAATGTCTCCTCATAATCAATGCCATACTCCTGATTAAAACCATAAACAACAAGACGCGCTTTGTGGCGCTCAATACTACCATCGGCTCTGGTCTTGACTCGATAGACCCACAGACAACTAATAGGAGTAACACCAGATGGAAGAGGAACAAGATCCCATGTATGCATGCGCTGAAAACCATCAAGTTCCTCTGACATAGCCTATTGCCACTAGGGATGTTTGACATAGCCTGTTGCCACATAGCGAGTGAATAGAAGCAAGAAAGGCTTGGAAATCAGAAGAATAAGTAGATGAGAAAGAAAGGGCATAACGAGCAGGAGGGCGGTGAGAACGGTCTGGGTAACGACGAGGGACAGTAGGGACATCTTTAGGAGAAGATGGGTCGGCAGAGAGAGGAGACGAATTACCAGAATTATCAATACACCCAGAAGAAGAGGAAAGATGAACGTAGGAAGTGTCTATGGAGACGTCTAGAAGGGGCATAGAATTGGCAGTGGTGGTGGAACTCGGAAGAACTATGAAGGAGAGAGAAGAGGATGTAGTAGCGGAAGACTGAAGAAAGGAAAGATTTGGGAAAGATAAAGAGACATAAGGAGTATTTTCTAGAAAAGTAACTTGACGGGAAATACGAAGACGGTGAGAATGAGGATCATAACAGCGATAACCCTTATGTTCAGAGCTATATCCAAGAAAAATACACATGGCAGAACGAGGAGAACGTTTGTTTCTCTCGACAATGGGTAAGAGAACAAAACAGGTGAAACCGAACGTGCGAAGATGTCCATAGGAGGGAGGAATATAGTACAGATACTCATAAGATGTGATACCAGAGAGAGTGGCAGTAGGAGTGTGATTAATTAGATAGATAGATGTAAGGATGGCTTCAGCCCAAAAGGATTGAGGGACAGAAGAGGTAAAAAGAAGTGCACGTGCAGTGTCTAAGATATGACGATGATTGCGCTCAGTGACACCAGGATTGATGCGTTTACCAAATTGAGTATATACCATTTGCACAAATTGAGAGTAAATGGCAAAAACCTTAGATCGGGAACGCATTAAATCAAACCAAGTATAACACGAGAAATCATCAATAAAAGATATGTAATAGAAGTAACCACCACGAGAGGAGAATGGTGCAAGACCCCAAATATCAGAATGAACTAGATCAAAAGTAGATTCAGAAATAGATTCTCTTGAAGAGAAAGGAAGAGCAGTAGGTTTAGCAAGTTTACAACCCAGACATAGATGTGAGGGAAGGAAAGAAACAGAGTCAAGAGTACCTGAACTGGCTAAGAGTTTCAGGCCAGAACTAGACAAGTAACCAAGGCAACTGTGCCAACGATCAAGAGAACATACAGAGGCGACAATGTTAGAAGATGGAAGAGCGGGAAGATGAAGAGAGTCTAAGTGATAGAGGTTACCAACTCTACACCCGATCCCAATCCTCTGGGCTGTAAGATGGTCCTGCACCGTACAAGTAGAGGAAGAAAAGGTAACTATAAGACCATGATCAGTGAGCTGACTAACAGAAAGAAAGTTGAGAGCTAGGCCAGGGACATGATGGACGTCAGGAATGTCAAATGAAGTGGACTGAAGACGTCCACACTGCATGATAGGATGGAAACTCCCATCAGAAGTGCCAACATTGAAAAAGGTATGAGGCATAGTAAGTTAGACTAGGCTAGAAGTATCAGCAGTCATATGATGAGTGGCACTAGAATCTAAAATCCAAGAAGAGGAAGACATACCAGAGGCAACAGATATAGCATAGGAAACGCTAGAGGGCAGAGCGCGCTGCATGGCACGAATTTGTTCAGTAAGCTGAGCAACTTGGGAAAGAAGATCAATAGAAGAAGGAGAATCTAAGGCTAAGACAGAAGCAGCATGAAGGGTGGAAGTAGGAGATCAAGGCAAAGGGCGAGGCTGGGATGATTGTTGCTATTGTCATTGCTGAAGCTTCAGACACTTACTCTTCATATGACCAGGACGCTTGTAATAATGACAGATAACAGAGGTCGATAAAGCAAGAGCTGGTCGCCCAGAAAGGATGGAGTGTACTCGAGTGGAACGTAAAGAGGTCACAGCGAGAACTGTGTCGGTAGGGATAAGCCGTGGAGATAATGTGCTGAGACAAGTTTCTTCAGCAATAAAACTACGAATAACATCTCCAAAGGACGGAATAGGGTCCCGATTGAGCAGTTGACTTCTAACAGCCTCAAAATCAGGATGAAGACGCATCAGAAATTCGAAGATACGCTGTGTTTTACAACATGTTCATGTCAAACAGGTAGACCCTTCTAAAGAATCAAGATGATGCTATAAGGATCACAAATCACTAACATACTCCCGAACAGAATGCTCACGTTGTTGTACGTGCGTAAGATCCTGTAAAATGGCATACTAACGAGCAAAGCTAGAATGCTCAAACATACGCCCCAAGTGTTCCCACATTGCATGAGCAGTGGGAAGATGTCTAATTTCTATACGAATATCAGTTTCACAAGAATGACAGATAATGGTCATAGTACAGTGATCACTAAGTGTCCACGATGCATCGGGTGTAGCCGGTTGGGGAGAGGTACCATCGACATGGCTAAACAAAACCATACTATGTAAAGCAATGCGAATGGTAGTAAACCACTCTTTATAGTTGGAACCATTTAATTTGATATCAAGTGAAGCTAGAAAATGTGGAGAAGATGATGCCATTTTTGGTGTGTGTTTGTGTGTGTGTGTGTGTGTGTTTTTGAGTTATAGATATATATATATATATATAATAAATAATAATAGAAAGAAGAAAGAGTCAGGAGAGAGAAAGTAAATGCTAAAACAATGCAGGGATGTAAGCTGGCGATTAGACCTGTCCAAGGGCCGGGCTACCAGCCCAAGCCCGAAGGCCCGCTTGAAAAATGGGAGGGCTTGGACAAATATATAAGGCCTGATGTCTGGGCCTTGGACAAATAAAGAAGTTCATTTTAAAAATGGGCCGAGTTTGGTTTTCATTGTTAAAAGCCCTGCCCGACCCGAATTTTAAAATATATTTATTAATTAGTTTTGTATATACTTATGTATATAATGGTTTGAATTTCCATTGATTATTTATTAATTAGTTTTATATATACTTATATAATATATATTTATTGTTGATTGTCATTGATTATAATGGTTTGAATTTTAGTTGTTGTAATTGTATAAATATTTGTATTTGGTATTTTAATTTTTAAGTGTTTTGTAGAATAATATTTGGTTATATTCACATATTAATATTATTGTTAAGTTTTTTATATAACTTATATATTATTTGATGAAAAACCTATTTGGGCGGGCTTGGGTGGACCTTGGGTAGAGGTCATTAAATTTGGGCGGGTTTTGGCAAGGGTTAAGGCCCAGATTTTCAGTCCGGGCCGGGCTTGGACAAGCGTGAATTTTAGTAATTATGGATAAAGCCCGGCCTGAACCCGACCCGGCCCATGGACAGGTCTACTGGCGATGTGTAAGAGAATTCCCTTTTTTGTGTTTGTTTTTTTTAATATATATTTATATATATAGATATATTAAAATAGCAATAACTTGATAATAATTTAATCAAGCCACTAAGAGATGCTGCCTTTGATTGATGATGCTTGCCACCAAGAAATGTCGAAGCTTGGAAAATGTGAAGGTTTTGGATCTTGCAGCCACGTGAAGGTAGTTGTTGTAATGAACAGGAGCCGAGTGGCGACGATGACAGCTTCTTCATGACCGAAATATGATAGAGCTTGGATGACGGTGCTTGACTAAACAATGGCGAGAGAAGAACAAGCAGCGACAAAGGACTGATGGTCTGTTGCGGGATCACGACGACGAGCGAGCACAGACGACGATGACTGGAAGAAACAAGCAAACGTCGACACCGACAATAAAAGACCAAACAAACATCAACCGTAAAAACCGGACAGATATCCGGCAATGATTTGGGCAAAGATTCGGTGAGACAAAACTCGTCGGTGAATTATCAAATCACGTCGTTGAGATAAAACTCGTCGGAGGCCTATAGATTTTCGATAAGAAGGAACTAAACAAATGACGTCTATATCATAGACGGGACTGACTGCGAGATCGGCATTGTAAGTTTTGGAAAAATACCATCTACTTTGTAAGCATTTATTCATGCATTAAACATAAGAAAAAGTTGTTCAATTTTTTATTGTCCACTTAAAATAGCAAAACAAAAGTGTACAAAATGAAATATCTATACTTCATTCATGGTTATTATTATGGATGTGCATCAGACACAGTTGTGTGTTCAACATCGTCATCTATGGCAGCAGGCAGGATGAGGTCGATCTGAGTCATTACCGAGGGAGATGAATTGGATTTGAGAGGTCTTTCGGCATTGTTCTTTGATGAGTCAACCTGTAAAAGAATAATTTCTTAGTTAATATTTTTTCATTAAGTGATCATGTGAAGTTGTTAATTGGGAAGATATAATAAAAAAAATATGCTATAGTCACTAATGCATTGATAATTTAGTGTTACGTTTGTTTTTAAATGATAATCAAACTAAATCAATTAGTTATGTATTTTGTTCTGTATTTATTAATTGATATGCAAGTATTATCGTTATATGTGATTATTTTTTTCATAAATAATGGTTAGCCCAAGATGCATTTGCAGTTAACTTGATATTTTCACATGTAGGTTGAAGTTTACAATCGGTCATATTTGTCTATAATGTTGTTTTTAATTATATCTTTATATTTAACTAGGAATTACACTTCCAGCTACTCAGAGTTCCAATTTAGTTTTGGTGACACTTATTTATGACATGGGTAGTAGTCTTGTCATTTCAGTAGAAATTTTCACACATTAGCAATAAATATCAAGAAATTCATATTTAGTAAAAATTTTTCAAAAACATTTGTAAAAATTACCACGAGTTTGTCAATTAGCTCCTTTGTATTTGAAGCGGAGACAATGATATGGTGTGCACTTTGTTTTATGAAGCCTTTCTATACAGCTTGCTCAATGAAGGAAAGTAATGAGTTGTAGTATTCATCAATGTTCAGCAATCCGATCTGCAACAAAGCATAGTTTAGTCATTTTGTTTTTTGTAATTTTCATTGTGTAAGTGTATAATTGGAATCATATTACCGGCTTGTTATGTATGCCTAATTGTGCCCAGGTAATTACTTCAAAAAGTTCCTCAAGAGTCCTATAACCTCCTGCATAATAATTACACTTGACATGAGTGGTTTTTTTTGTTATTTATTTAAAGGGGGAAAGCCATAATAGTTATCCAAGAGTGATAACAAAATGAAACATTGCATAGTGAACAACGTTTTTTTTTATTTTTTGTGATCCAAATTAGGTATAACCAAATATTATCACATGCAAAATACAAACCAGGCGTAGCAATAAATGCATCAGCATGTAGGCTCATTTCTGCTTTCCTCTGGTGCATAGTTTCAACTGGTTTTATTTCTCCTATAGTGACACCAGTGATCAGCTATAACAAACAATATATAAAAAAAACACATAATGCATTAATTGTAATCTTTTTTGGGTTTAAAATTATTCCATACCTCTTTATACATTAGAGATTTGGGAATAACTCTAAGTAGATGGATAAAAGCTTTGGTTAATATGTAAAGAAGTTTTTAATTAATTAAGTGGACTATGATTTATATATATATATATATATATATATAAAGAACCTAAATCATACCCAAGCACATACCTTCCACCATCCAAGACAGTTTGTGATATCAAGCCCATTAATCTGATATTACCTCCTCCATATACCAAATCAATGTTTCTCATTACCTGAAGGGTGAACATTTATCAGTTTATTTCTAATATTTTCATTTATACATTTTTTTAGAACAATAACAGAGGATGAAGGCAGCAAGGAAAAGAGAGATTGATGCAAATAATAACTGACATAAAGTAAAAGAAGAAGAAGGCAAACCAGTTCTTTTCCAAGATTAATGGCAACATCTTGGTAACTCTTTTTCTTTCCTAGGCTGCTACCACAAAAAAACACAAATTGTCGTGAATTTTGATGTAGTCATTCTCTTTGTTTTCCTTTAGCTTTAATTACACTACAAATTGCATTAACTATATATCATACATTAAGTGGGAGATATGAACATGATAATAAAGAAGAATAAGTTAAAATTGGAAGAATGATATCCAATTTTTTTTTCCTTAACAAAACATATGCTTGAACACTTTGAAGAACATGACAAATATATCTCAACAAAGATTGATGCCATTGTATACGGTGTTAGATCTAACAAAGTGATGTTGGAGTGTTGTTTAGGAAGATTACTGTGACTTTATCAAGTTTTGTTAGAATAGCCATTACTACCTCACAAATGTTTGTATAGAGAAACATAGTTGTTTTGTCTTGTTTTTCTTTGGTTATTGTTATGTTTTGAAAATGCATTATATATATATATATATATATATATATATATATATATATATATATATTATTTTCTCAGAGATAGTGATCATGTCTTGTTGGATTTTTTTAAAAGAAGAGTAGATTTGCTTTATATTTTTAACACTTTTTTTTATTAATAAATAAATCAATATATTGTTAATATATTGTTAACTTTTTGTCTACTTCTTTACTGTTGGAAAGCATGTTGATAGATCTACCGGAAATAATTTTACTAATTTGCAAGGTTTTTATATAATTCTTAATTTTTTTTTGAAAAACCCTGATAAGATTAACTTAAATCAGAAAAGATTACATCGGATAAACACTCGGAAGCAGAGTCCCATTCCCATCGACCTGGCATAGAATAAGTTGCTCTAGACAAACTATGCGCAACCATATTCGCAAATCAAAACATAAAGGAAACATGCACATTCCTAACCTCTTGCAGAATCTGATTACAATCCTCTACCAAGCAAAGGAAATAAGATATTAGAGCATTATTCTCCTTCAAGGCATGAACAACTTGGGCACAATCAGATTCAAGAATAACATTTTGCCATCCCTTAGACTTCAGCCACAATAAAGCCACCTTGATGCTCTAAGCCTCAGCCTCCTGTACTTGGAACAAACTAGGAAAGAGATTAGACACGGCACCAACACATTTACCTTGTGAGTTCCTTGCCACAGCAGCAATACATGTACATTGTATGTCTCTAAACAATGCAGCATCCACATTAATCTTCAAAGTGCCCCTACTTGGAGGTTCCTAAGCTACAGCTCCAACACCTTTGCCACTCTCACTCAAATGCAACCCAAATTGAGCCTGTTGCAATTGATATAGGAAACCACCTTCTCTGTTCAACACCTGTTTGAAAATAAGGGTTTTTGAGTGCCATACCTTGTCATTTCATGTACACCAAAGACTCCAACAAGTCATTACAATGAGCTCACATAAATCACTAGCAAGAGTGTGCATCATTTGATCCATGAGGGTCATGAAAGATGTATGCCTATGATACCACCTTGGAACATTAAGAGTTGTCTAGTAGTTATGAGCTAAATCACATTTGATCAAAGAGTGCAATACATTCTCTTCACTTTTGCCGCACACAAGGCAAATAAGATTGACCTCGACGCCCTTTAGATGGAGATTATCTACCGTAGGAAGGAGATTGTAACATGTCCTCCAAAAGAACACCTTGCGCTTAGAAGGGATTTTCATCTTCCAAAGTCGAAACCAAGGGTAGGTAGAAGAGTGGGTCTACACATCAAGAGCAGTTTGCATACTTCTATAGCAGCTCTTTACAGAGAAAAGGCCTTTAGGATTAGACTGCCACATTAAAACATCCTCATGCTCTCTATTAGGAGGAGGGATTCTCAAAATAAATTGTTGATCCCTTGAGTTGAATAGTTTTGTAATTAAATCCACACCCCATCCCTGATTGTCATTTGCTAGTAAAGCATCAACTATCAACTGTAATATCCTTTAAATGGGTCGGAATAACAGTCTCAATTTTACCATAATGGCTATCCAGTAACCAAGGGTCTTAGGAAACTAGGACCTTATTCCCCTATCCAATTCTCCAATGCATCCCCCGGCGGATAATATCTTTTGCTGCTATAATGCTTCGCCAAACAAAACTTGGATTGCTCCCAGCATCAGCCTGCAAAAAGCTAGAATAGTTGGTGTGGTACCCTGTCCTGATTTTTGACCTCAAGCCTTTTTTGTGCATGCATTAGGAGTAAAATCATCATTTAGTACTAGTGGCATCCTTGTGTGATTACACAGTAGGTTGTGTGTGAAAACCAGCCGAAAACCAGGGGGCGAATCAGTCTTTTGGACCCTTTTCTTTATATTTTTTATTAGAAGGGCATTTTGGTCATTTCCCTTTTTCTTCTTAAAAAATGAGAGGATAAGAAGCAACGTCGCTGCTTCTCTTTCCCTCATCCTTCCTTTCTTCGTTTTGTTTTCATTCTTGTTTAATTCGGCCGAGCACCCATTTTGAAAAAAAAATTCTTTAGCGAGCTTTTCCAGTGAATCAAAGCTTCTACTCTCTTCATCTCATCTTCTTGAGCTTGGTAAGGCTTCGATCGAAGGTTTTTCTTTTGTATTTTTCTTGTATTTAATCATTTTTGGAAATCATGGAAACCCTAGAAATACCCCATGGATTGGGTTGTTTTTAGCCTCAAATCGAAGCTAGTGTCATTGTTATTCAGTTGTGTGAAGGTTTGTAAAGAAATTTTGTGATTTAGTGATGTAAATCGGCAAGAAACCATTGTTTAAGGGCTGGTTTTACTGTAGTAATTTCTTGGTTACTGCAGTAATCCTGAGGTTACTGTAACACCATAAATTTTTGCCCTTTTCTTGTATTTCTTTGGTCCAAATTGGAGCCCTTCTTACTTGAAATTTATTGAAACTAGGTTTACTCCAATTCGAGGCCATTTGGGTCCAAAATGACATCGTTTTCCCCTAAAACCCTAGAGTTACATATTAGACATGTAACATTGCATTGTCATGCGTTTAGTTTCCATTTTTGTATTCATTGGTTCTTCGATTCTCTGCTTGATTCTATGTGGTGAAATATACTCCAAGGGGAAGGAAATTGCCGACTAGTGAGCGTGTCTCGAGGAGAGATGACTGGTTCTGTGAGTAGTTTAATTCATAATTACATGATTTAATAAGAGTATTATAGTATTCCTTTATGTGTTTGATAACATAAATTTGATGATAAATTAGATTTCATTTGATTTATATATAGATATTTTGAGCATGGAGTTATTTGGCAAAGATGATTCTAGTATACTTATTCGTATTTATCTTGAAAGAAGCATGTTTACATGTATATGTATTTGCATGTAAATGGAATATGGTTTAACGTACATTTCCGTATTTAAACATTGTATGGTGGATTTCTTGAGTTGGAATTGGAAAGAATTGCATTGTGGCATTTGGTTTTGATTGTGACTACGGACTTTAGTCTGACACTGAAGTGGTGGTTCCACGGTCCGACCTGATGGGAGGCGGTGTGATCAACCCTGAGTTTACCTTGGTCAAGAGATGTGTGGAGCCATTGACAGGGGTTCTTATATGTAAGAAACCCGGGGTTACCACATGGGGATCTTAGTGGCCAACACCAAGGATGGCGGTAATTTGAATTAAAAAAAAGTTTTAAAATACCTTGGTGGTCCCATAGCTAGTCGTAGCCACGATTAGCTCGGGATTTGTTTGAGGCCAGCATGTATTTTGAGCTGTGCTCAATGTGTTGGAAAATGTTACTTACTTGTACTATTTATAAAACATTATGTTATCTGTTAATCTGTTGAATACTTGGAACTACTTTTATATTATTATTGTGGTAACTAATATTTTAAATGCTTTACTACTCTATTATATCTATGTTGCCACCACTTAATGAGTAACATCTATTACTCACAACTCTTCTTTCTTTTTTCTTAGACTGCAACATTTTACTGGGTTGTGTTGGGCAGGCAATAGACTGACTTATCTATTCCACTTGTCTAGGTTAGTTATAGTGCACATATAAACTCTATGGAAGTACTAGACTTGAGCATTTGTGTGTTGTTCCCGTATTTTGTATTTGTATTTTCTGGTTGTATTTGGAACCCTGGCTGGTTCTATTGTGGATATGGTCTCCTTCTTTAGTAATTTGTGTTAGCAATTTGTTGTGAGTCTTACGGTGACTAGGACGTGGGACACTGTAGGGTCCACTCCTTGTTGTTGTGGCGATTGCTACATGCCCGGGTAAGGACGGGGCGTAATAATTTTAGTAGTATTAGAACTAGAGATTTAGGTTGATCTTAGTCCAAATCCTAAACATGTTGATTTGTCGCTAATAATTAATGGATCCAATTACTGATTTGCATTTAGCATAAGTGCATATAGGAGTTAAGTTTGAAATTTGTCTTTCCTTGTTCCTTTCATTTAGTAATGCCAACACAACATCCGCGTATACGTTGAGGAGCTGAAGTTCCTTCTGAGGAACCCCTCCTTTACAACCTCCTTTTCTCCCTAGGCAAGAGGTCAGTTCAGGACATGAGCCTCCTGTGGTATCATCAGTACATGCTCCCGGAGTCCCAGACCCTGTGCCTAATATTACAACTCCAGGAGTAGCACTACAACTGGAAGCTCTCCTAAGCTTTAAGGCATATTGGGATGCCCAGGGTCGTCAGCCGACATACCAGGAATACAGCGACTTCCTTGGTTATTGGAGTCTGTTTGGGGACAACCCTATACTGAGCCAGTATTCGTGCTACCACCACCATCACCTCCAATCCCTCCAGTTTAACAAGCACCGATAAAAGACAACAAGATCAGCCATAGCTTAACTTTGTCCAAGTTACTGAAGGAAGTAGTTCAATTGGCTTTAAGGGCTGAGGAATTGGTCATTGAACGTAAGCGCCTTCGTGAAAATCTAGCCAAGAGAAGAACCCAGATTTTTCAAGGGCGTCTAAGCACAGCAAGAGTAAAGACACTTCTTTAGGCTTTTCACGATCTAGCTCAGTCAAATAGTCATCAGGGCAAGTTGACAGTCAGAAGGGTACTACATTAGCGAGTGGCAGTTTTAGAGGAAAGTCAATAGTAAATGTTCTCAATTACCGGAACTGCAACATACTTCATCCTAGTCCATGCCGTGAGAAACGCAGATGCTATCAGTGTGGGCAAGAAGCCCACCTAAAGTTAGCATATCTAGAGTTAGGCCGTGGAGCACCAGGGTCAGTACCTTCTCTGGAAGGACGACAGAGTCAGTCTAAGGGTGTACCACCTACTGGGTCTGTATTCGCTGCCCTAGCCAGATTAGATGCTACTAGTAATATTCCATAAGGTGAAACACAGCGATTACAGACCCGTTCTCAGACCATAGTTTATGCCATGACCAATGAGAAAGCCGAGGATAGCCCCAACATGATTATAGGTACTATATCCATCTTTCAGCATGATCCATATGTTTTGATAGACTTAGGGTTAGAGAGATCTTATGTTAGCACTGCATTCTCATGTCATGACGATAGGGTAGCTTCTCCTTTAGACTTTGAGCTCTTGATTCAAACACCTCTAGGCGAAGAGATTCTCAGAGAGGTAGTTTTCAGGGATGTCCTATCAAGGTGAAGGGTATAGACTTTGAGGCAGATCTGATTCCATTAGAGATGCGTGATTTTGATGCCAGACTCAGTATGGATTGGTTGAACAAGCATAAAGCTGCCATTGATTGCTTCAGGAAAGAAGTGACCCTACAAACCTCTCATGGATCTGGCATTGTACTTGAGGGTGAAAAGAAGGTTCTTTTGAGGTGTGTGATATCCTCTGTGGAAGCAAGGAAACTGGTGCGTAAGGGATGTGAGGCATACCTAGCCCATATAGTGGATACAAGAATTGATGGACCAAACTCCAAGGATGTTCCCATTGTTCAGGAGTTTGAGGATGTATTTCTTGAGGAATAGATGATTTGTTTGACCAGTTGCGTAGGGCAAGAGTATTTTTGAAGATTGACCTTAGGTCGGGTTACCATCAGTTGAAGATCAAGAAGAGTGATGTGCCAAAGATAGCGTTCCATACGCGATATGGGCATTATGAATTTCTACGCATACCTTTCAGTTTGATTAATGCCCCAGCCGCTTTTATGGACCTATGAACATATTCTTCATTCCATATCTTGACAAGTTTGTGATTGTCTTCATCAACAATATTTTGATCTACACAACAACTGAAGAAGAGCATGCTCAACATTTGCATACAGTATTACAGATCCTTCAAGAAGAGAAATTGTATGCTAAATTCTCGAAGTGTGAGTTTTGGTTGCAAGAAGTATTCTTTCTTGGACATGTGGTGTCTGGAGAAGGAATTCGTGCCGATCGAAAGAAAGTAGAAGCAATCATTAATTGGGAACAACCAAAGAGTGTATTTGAAGTTCAAAGTTTCCTTGGATTGGCAAGTTATTATCGACGTTTTATTAAGAAGTTTTCTCATATTGCTACACCCTTGTCACAATTGACTCAAAAGGAGATAAAGTTTTATTGGGATGAGAAATATGAGAACAGTTTCTAAGAGTTGAAGAACCGCCTGACTTCAGCACCAGTGCTCACTCTGTCCACCAATGATAAAGAGTTCATAGTGTTCAGCGATGTTTCACGACAGGGTCTTGGCTGTGTATTGATGCAAGATGGGAGGGTGATAGCTTATGCTTCTCGGCAGTTGAAGAAACATGAGTTGAATTATCCTACCCACGATTTGGAGTTAGCGGTAGTGGGTTTTACCCTGAAGATCTGGCTATATTATCTCTATGGAGAGAGATGTTTGATTTATACTGATCATAAGAGCTTGAAATATTTGTTTACTCAAAAGGAACTTAACTTGAGGCAGCATAAATGGCTAGAGTTGATCAAGGATTATGATCTGCTAATTGACTAATATCGAGAGAATGCCAATGTGGTAGCAGATGTTCTAAGCAGGAAAACTTCAACTTCTCTACCTTCTGCTACAGCATCTTATCGATCTCAACTTATAGTTCTTCGAGACATGGATGTGAGACTTAAGATTGAGCCAATAGGATTTCTATTGGTAACTTTTGTAGTAAGATCGTCATTACTTGAGAAGATTCAAGAATCTCATAGATCAAATGAAGAGTTAATGAAAGAAATGCAGAGGTTGGAAAAAGGTGAACCTAGTGAATTTGGGCTTCACAGTGATGGTAGTTTTGTATTCCAACGAAGAGTTTGTATTCCAAAAGATGCAGGACTCAGAAGTGCTATTTTAGAGGAATCTCACTCCTCAACCTATGCAGTACATCCGGGCAGCACTAAGCTATATTGTACAATCAGGGAAAATTATTGGCGGTCTAGAATAAAGTGCGAGATCACAGAGTTGTAGCAAGACACTTAGTTTTCTAGCAAGTAAAAGCAGAGCATCAGCAACCAGCGGGACTATTGCAACTGTTGCCTATCCGAAAGTGGAAATGGGAGCATATTACTATGGATTTTGTGGTTTGGTTACCATGTACTCTGCAGGTGCATGATGTTGTGTGGGTAACTGTGGACCGTTTGATGAAATCAACCCATTTTTTGGCCATTCATACCAAATATTCTTTGGAAAGTTTAGCGAAACTATTTATAAGCGAAGTTGTTAAACTCCATGAGGTACCTTTTTCAATTGTGTCACGAGATTTACATCTCAGTTTTGGCTAAAGTTTCATCAAGCTCTAGGGATAACTTTGAGATTCAGTACTGCATACCATCCTCAGACAGATGGCCAATTAGAGCGTACAATCCAGACACTTGAGGATATATTGATTTTCAAGGAAGTTGGGACAAACATCTACCTCTTATGGAATTCGCTTACAATAATAGTTTTCACGCAAGTATTGGTATGGCTCCTTACGAAGCTTTGTATGGGCGTAAGTCCTAAACTCCTCTCTATTGGAGTGAAGTCAGTGAAAGAAAGTTGCAAAGTGTGGAACTAATTAAAGTAACCATAGAAAAAGTGAAGGTAATTCAAGACAGGCTAAGAGTGACCCAAGATCGACAAAAGAGTTATGCTGACAATAGAAGAAGAGATTTAGAGTTCCAAGTGGGTGATAAAGTTTTCCTGAAGATATCACCTTGGAAAGGAGTAATATTGTATCATAGTAGGGGAAAGGTAAATCCTTGCTATATTGGAACATTCCTGATACTTAAAAGAATTCAGCCAGTGGCTTATAAACTAGAATTGCCATCAGAGTTAGAGAAGATCTACGATGTTTTCCACGTCTCTTTGCTGAAGAAGTACACGCCTAATCCGTATCACACACTTGAGACACCCCCAGTGGAACTTCAAGAAGATTTGACGTTTGAAGTGAGACCCGTTCGTAACCTTGATCAATTAGAAAAAGTGCTTCGAGGAAAGGTGGTGCCAGTTGTAAAAGTTCTCTGGAAAAGTGATCGAATTGAGGAGTTATCTTGCGAACCTAAGCAGTTCATGAGAGAGAACTTTCCTTATTTATTCAATGAGTCTAGTAAGCTAAAATTTTGAGGACAAAATTTCTCTAAGGAGGGTAGAGTGTGGTACCCTGTCCTGATTTTTGACCTCAGGCCTTTTTTGATTCTTGTGCATGCATTAGGGGTAAAATAGTCATTTAGCATTAGTGGCATCCTTCCATGATTGCACAGTAGGTTGTGTGTGAAAACCAGCTGAAAACCAGTGGCGAATTAGTCTTTTGGACCCTTTTCTTTTTATTTTCTATTAGAAGGGCATTTTGGTCATTTCCCCTTTTCTTCTTTAAAAAAAAAGAGAGGATAAGAAGCAACGTGGTTGCTTCTCTTTCTTCTCATCCTTCCTTTCTTCTTTTTGTTTTCATTCTTCTTTCATTCAGCCGAGCACCCGTTATAAAAAAAAAATTCTTCAGCGAGCTTTTCCAACGAATCAAAGCTTTTAGGCTCAAATCGAAGGTTTTAGGCTCTCATCCCTTTGAGCTTGGTAAGGCTTCGATCCAAGGTTTTTCTTTTGTATTTTCCTCGTATTTAATCGTTTTAGAAAATCTTGGAAAACCTAGAAATACCCTATGGATTGGGTTGTTTTTAGGCTCAAATCGAAGCTAGTGTCATTGTTATTCATTTGTGTGAATATTTGCAAAGAAATTTCATGATTTGGTAATGTAAATCGGCAATAAAGTATTGTTTAAGGGCCGGTACTGTAGCAATTTCTCGGTTACTGTAGCACCGACATTTTTGACCTTTTCTTGTATTTCTTTAGTCCAAATTGGAGCCCTTCTTACTTGGAATTCATTAGAACTAGGTTTACTCTAGTTCGAGGTCGTTTGGGTCCAAAATAACGTCATTTTTCTCTAAAACCCTAGAGTTACATGTTTGACATGTAACATTGCATTATCATGCATTTTAGTTTCCATTTTTATATTCATTAGTTCTTCGATTCTCTGCTTGATTCTAGGTGGCAAAATATCCTCCAAGGGGAAGGAAATTGCCGACCAGTGAGCGCGTCTCGAGGCGAGACGACTGGTTCCGTGAGTGGTTCAATTCATAATTGCATAGATTTAATAAGAGTATTATGGTATTTCTTTATGTGATTCATAACATAAATTTGATGATAAATTAGAATTCATTTGATATATATATATATATAGATATTTTGAGCATGGAGTTATTTGGCAAAGATGATTCTAGTATACTTAAGCATATTTATCTTGAAAGAAACATGTTTACATGTATATGTATTTGCATGCAAATGGAATATGGTTTAATGTACATTTCCGTATTTAAACATTGTATGATGGATTCCTTGAGTTGGAATTTGAAAGAATTGCATTGTGGCATTTGGTTTTGATTGTGACTACGGACTTTAGTCCGACACTGCAATGGGTGTTCCACGGTTCGACCTGATGGGAGGCAGTGTGATTAACCCTGAGTTTACCCTGGTCAAGAGGTGCGTGGAGCCATTGATAGGGGGTTCTAATATGTGATAAACCCAAGGTCACCACACGATGATCTTAGTGGCCAACACCAAGGAAAGCAACATTTTGAATTTTTTTTTTTAAAGTTTTAAAACACCTTGGTAGTCCCATAGCTAGTCGCGGCCACAATTAGCTTGAGAATTGTTTGAGATCAGCCTGTATTTTGAGCTGTGCTCAATGTGTTGAAAAATCTTACTTACTTGTACTATTTATAAATCATTGTGTTATTTGGTAATATGTCGAATACTTGGAACTACTTTTATATTATTATTGTGGTATCTAATATTTGAAATGCTTTACTACTTTGTTATATCTATACTGTCACCACTCACTAGGTAACATATGTCACTCACCACTCTCCTTTCTTTTTTCTCAAACTATGACGTTGGAATAGATTGTGTTGGGCAAGCAATAGACTGACTTATCTATTCCCCTTGTCTAGGTTAGTTGCAGTAAACATGTAAACTCTATGGATCTAGTAGACTTGGGCTTTTGTGTGTTGTTCCCGTATTTTGTATTTGTACTTTCTTGTTGTATTTGGAACCCTGGTTGGTTCTGATGTGGATATCGTCTCCTTCTTTAGTAAGTTGTGTTAGGAATTTGTTGTGAGCCTTACGGTGACTAGGAGGTGGGACACTGTAGGGTCTACTCCTTGTTGTTGTGGCGATTGCCACATGCCCAGCTAGGGACGGGGCGTGACAGTTGGAATATTTGGACTTGAAAATTCTAGTAACAAGGGCATCTGGTGTCACAATGAGATTTTTATACAATTGTTAATAAATATTTGAATATGACAAATTGATGTTGCATTATAGTTTGTCAATAAAATGACGTCAAAGAACTATAAATTGAATGAAAAAATATTTATCGATATATATATATATTCAATTGTGTTGTTTTTCTTCATCGAATTATTGTTGGTAGTCATCAATTTAGTATTTTGTAAGGTTTTTTTTAAAAAAAATATATGTGAATTGAGATCAATTGAAGAATAGGAGTTGTGACAAATGTTAGATGTGTAGATGTATGTAAATTAGTCAAAGAAATAATTTTAGATCCCGATGATTAAATAAATTGCACTCCAATCCAACCAAACGCTAGCAAGGCCTAAAATTTTGGATCCTGATTATTAATGTGCAGATCAGCACCCAATTGTCTTCTGGATTGGATGGGAATAATAAACTACATATATTGCGTTATAACGTATAATGGGCAAAGACCAAGAAATGAAGCTCAAATACCAAGAAGGAATCTTGCTATTTCATACCATGCTTAAATGATTAGTTGTGGATCTTGACATCCATATCCATTTTTTAATTAAATATGGGGATCCTTCATTCAAAACATATCAAAAACACCGAATTTGTTTTTCACTTGTAGGATAGAGGGTGTGGCATAGTCATAATGAGATTTTATAAACAAATGCGAGAGACAAATTATAAATAGACTTGAATTAAAGAAAGGAGGGCTCTTTTGAATTTTTCCAATGAATTTTTCTTGCATGGCCTCACAAATGTGCTCTTGTTTGAATTTGTAACTTGATTAAATGTGTTCTTGTTTGAATTTGTAACTTGTGTTCTTGCATGTAATCTAAATAGATTGCAAAACTAAATAATTGTTCACTTAATAGGATGAGTTTTCTAAATTAAAGGAGATTTGGATATCTTTAGTTTGAAAACCAAAACCCAAAAAAAATAAAATAAAATAAAAATTCATAAAACAAACAAAATCTATATATATATATACAAAAAAAAAAAATTATGTCTATACGTTTATGAACAACAATAAGGAGTATTAACATCAAATTAAAAAAATTAAAAAAATTAAAAAAACACAAAAAAGAAAAAGAAAAATTAGGATATATAGTTTATATAATTTATAAATGATTAATAATTTTAAAAAAAAAACCCTCAATTAACTCCCACTATTCTAACTTTGAAGCAACTTCCATCAAGGATCTAATCCATCTAGCAGCATCTTCTGAAATTCTAGCACCCAACTACAAAGTTAAATGCCCAGATCATGAAACTCATAGACTGATGATGAACGATGACACCAATTCACCAAGAAAGATCTATCATATTTGCATACCTTAAGTTGATCACCATGATTAGATGGATTACATAGAATGAATAAAGAAAACCTACCAATATCCACAAAAAAATAAAAAAATTGCCATGAATATGCACAAACATAAGTTCAAATTCTATTGTGTTACGTCACACTATAAAACAAGACCAAGAGTTATATTCTCACATTTGTGTAGATGCTCTCCCTTCCATTGTCCATCACACTGAATGATTTGGGCCTTCTTATTCTTTGGAGGTCTCCCCCTCCGCTCCAGACCTGATATCTTCTTCCTGACCACTATAGAGACATCATTCCGCCAGTCAAGTGCTGCCACATGGCATGATCCCCATCCGATGCCCTTCATGTCTCTCTGCAACTAATCAACCAGCATCTGCAGTCTATGGGTCGGTGCGCCGCTGCCTTGCTAGATCGTTGATCTGGTAGGAGAAATTAGATCTAGCGTTTCGATGAGGCCTAGCATGTGCTCCTGATGAAATAAAAAAATTTGAAAAATTAGGGAAAATGATTGGAGATTCAGAGAGGACTTAGGAGGAGGACCTTCGTGGTGTGGTGGAGCTTCATAAATCCATGCATGAAAATGATCTAAATTCCACATCGGAAACAACAATCAGGTCATGGAGAAGTTCGATCAGAGAGAACAATGAAGGAGCTCAAGATCGAGAAATGGATAAAACCAAATTGAGCAAGATTAGATTATGAAACGGGTAGGGTTAAACCTAAAGATAATTAATCATTCATTTTATTTATTGAAAATTAAAAAAACCTAATAATTGATAGGATTTTATTATGATCCCAAAAATTTAGAAAAAACCAATAGATAGGTGACATGTGTGATAGTTATAAGAATATTTTAAAAAAAATTGTGTTTCCTTCAACTGGATGTGTTTCTTGCTATTATTATATAAATTAAGATTTAAAAACAATCTTTAAGGCCGAATGTCTGCTGAAGAAGCTATCAAATTAATTATGTTTTATATGTTTTGTGAAACCAAACTTGGAGAGCCCAAATGTCAGAAATTAAGATTTAAAAATAATTAAAAAACAAAAACAAAACCAATCGTTAAGGCCAAATGTCTGCAGAAGAAGCTATCAAATTTATTATTCTCTTCCTTTCTATTTTTTAGTTATGACACTGACTAAAAAAAATTTGTTAAATTAATTGATTGTCTATATTTTATAAAAAAATCATTACTTTTTAAAATTATCTAAAACTCACTAGTGAAGAATATAATTTAATGTTTAATTAATTTTGATTTATTGAAAATTGTACATGTGCATTAAATTAAAGAGTAAATTTGGGAAAAAAATTATTTAATGTTTCATAAAGTTTCTAATGTGACAAGTAAAAAGGAAACATGACAACTAAAAAAGAATGGAGGGAGTATGTTTTATATGTTATGTGAAACCAATCTGGGGAGTCCAAATGTCGGCTGGAGGCGGTTGTAAGCAACTATCCACTAAGGTAGCGTTTGGTTGGATGTAATTCTAAATGCAGTGGATTTCCAGTTACAATGTAACTGGAAATACTTGGCTTTCAAAATACAGTGCAGTCAAATCTTGTGTTTGGTTGGATGTAACTGGAATTACTGTATTATAAGATTTTATGTTTGTTTGGAAGGATTTTAAAACAAACACCGGATTTTAAAAAAATAAGGGATTTGGAGTTACATGTAACTCCAAATCCCTTGAAACAAACACTACCTAAGATTAATATATAGCTATATGTTTTTAGATATGTTTATGCTCTAATCTTGGTCAATGAAATTTACCATTGGCCATAGAGGACCATTTATTTGTTGTGGAAGTAATTCAAATACCAGGCAACCATTAACAAACTAACTGTTCCTATTTTTCTGATTTGAGCAATTAAGGTTAATTATGATAATTTTTTTAAGACTTCAAAATCTTGATTGCTACTATTGGAAATAAACTAAGTTTGCAAAATATTGGGACTATAGACTACCTTAAATAAAATACAATTAATGTTAAAATAATTTAATTAATTCAGGACTAAAAGAGTAGTTAATTTTTTTTAAAAGCATTTAATAATCATAAGGAATAATTGTAGAACCTACAATTCTTTCGTCATTAAAGCAAAAGACAAAGAATGTTATCTATTTTGAATTAAAAAAATAAAAAATATCATACTATTTCGAATATATGTATATCCCTTCACGTTAAAAAAATTTACATTATTTTTGGGTTTTTAAATATGGAAGTGAAATACTCGGACAGCTTTCGTTTTTCCTTTACTTAAAGAGGGAACTGTTTCTTTGTTACAATATTATTTAATATAAATAAAATAAGAATTTAAATTTTGAACGGCTTTAAAAGATATAAGACTTGAGTTTAATGAATGGCGGATCTCCCGGTTTTTTATAAAAATGGGTTTAAGTGTTTAACTTATGCAATTGAAAAACAGGAGTGTTGAAACATTTCAATTCGTCAGATGTGTTTTCATTTGTCCATATTTATGGATATAAATATATAATAAAAAAAATAAATAAGTCCAATTACAATTATATCACCCCCACGTCACATTGTCTCAATTGCGTCTAGATGTTAACTTTGTTGTAAAAAAAAAAAATCGTCAACCTTTTGTGATTAGGACGTGAAATCTGCCCGCCACTTGGAAACTTATTAATCAAACAAATCTTAATTTAATAACTACAAAACCTCCAACACATTTTATTTATAAACAATAAAAAGAAATACATAGCTAGTCATATCCCAAAAATCAAAATAAAAGCATCATAAAAATACAGCAAAACGAAAAGCAATATAATATAATAATATTGAAACTAAAAATAAAAAACAATAATCAAAGAATTAGCCTCTCCATCTTCCGCAGCAACCTATATGATCAAAAGTAATGAACATCACACTCGGTCCTCTCAAAGGTGGACACAGCACTCCCACTGCTCGTCGGCGCCGGCAGCTTCAACGAGCAATCAAACTCCGGCTTAAACCCACTAATCTTAAATATCCAAACCTTCAACCTCATCCTATTATAAACCTTAACATTTACATAAAAGAAACCCTCACCCTTCTCTCTATTATAAGTAGTCACAACCGAGTCACCAAGCACAGCGGTGCGGCTGCTGAACTCCGGGTGCAACACAGTGGTGTTCTTTTTTCCCTGGTAAAACGGGTCAAGGATCTTGAAACCAATCCGAGAGTTATCATACCAAGCTTGAGTTTCAATGTAATCGTAGTAGAAGCTGATTCTTTTGTTGGGGTTGCGGATGCTGAGGTCCATGGTGAGGTTGTAGGTGAGGTAGTTGGTGGAATTGTTATTGGTGTTGGTGGAGATGTTGAAGGTGGAGAGGGTGGCGGTTTCGACGTAGGGTTTGATCTTGTTAGGGCGGAGGACGAGCCAGAGGACGAGGACGATGATGCCTAGAGTGATGATGATGGAGAATATGAACTTGAGGAGAGTGGAGATGAGACAGCATGGGAAGCAACAGCAGTCACAGTCACCACGTCCGACGCTTCGGTGAGTTCTTGATGGAGGGATTACCGGACCGTAGTAGGCTCCGTTTAGGTTTGATTGCTTGTAGTCTGCCATGCTTTTGTGTGTGTGTGTGTGTGTGTGTGTGTGTGTTTGAGTGAATGATGAGGACTAATGGTGTGTGACTTGTGTGTGTATATATAGAATGATGTGGAGATAGGTGTGTTTGGAAGGAAGGGGAGATGAAGCTATAGAGTAACAGTGGGGATTTTTCTTTCCTTCTTATTGTGTTTTCCCTTTCACGCGTGAAGGATACTGAGTTTGGTTGTGGCCCTTGTGGGGGAGGGGGTTTCTTAGAAGTTGTGTACTTGGGGGTGTGGATTTTGACAAATGGGTTTGTAGATGTGAATGAATATGGTGTGATATATGTGTTTTTCTTTTGTTAACTTTGTCTACATTGGAGTTGTTGGGTTAGTGAATTGGCAACTTTACCTCTGATGGTTTGACCTAGTCTAAATTGTTGAATGGTTGATGGGAGATCCTAACTACTAATAATAGTATTTTTTTCCTTTAAAAAAAGAAATTATGTTATTAATATACATGCATTACAAACAAGATGCTCTTGGCCCTTTTGGGTTTCCACGGCACCCACATTCCCCGGTTGACCGTGACATGCACCATGTGACCATGGAAATGTTTACATTGAGCGAAAAGGATATGGAAGTTTCTGTGAGAGTTGCGCTTAGATCAATAAAACCTCAAACATTGATAATATCCAAGAAGTCCTCTCATGTTGCAAAGACCAATTTACCCTTTTTACGAATTTACAAAGAAAGGGCAACGTTTTGAAATTTTTGTTTAAGGTATGGTTGCATTCACTTAAATATTTTTTTTATAATGCCGTTGCTCATCTTATTCTTCCTTTCCTTATGTGTTGCTTGAGGGATAAGAGGGGAAATATAAGTAGCTGGGTCGAATCGCAAAGTGGGTGAAAGGGGTGGGATGACACAAAACACCTATCATTCTTGTACACACATGGGTTGCAATATTTGAATAGTTAGAGTCAGATCAACAAACACTTTGAACACTCAAGTATAAATTATCACAGAAATGGGAAATAAATATATTAAATATAATTCTGTTAACAGTACTTTTATTTTTTCATACTTATTTTTTAATCTCTTTATTTGAAAATATAATTTTTTTATCCCTTTACTATTTTAATTAAGTTGTGTTAGTACTATTTTGTAGGATTTAGGGTTTAGTGTTTAGGGGGATTAATATGGCTCAATTAAAATAGCATAGGGACAAAAAAAAATTACAATTTAAAGTAAAAAGATTAAAATGATAAATTTGGAAAAAAAAGAGAGGCTAATCAGGGAATTTTACTAATATATTTATATTCTTATATATTTGAAATACAAATGGTGGAGATGTCAGAAGTAATAAATATTTGTAAACGCTGGCAATGGAATCACCGACTGAATAAGACTTCATATGTTTACCTTGTATTAGTTAATTTATCAACGGAATTTTAATGAATAGGAATGAAATATAGTTGAATAGCAATAAAAATTTAACTACGGAATATTTGCGTTGCTATTCAATTGTTAGAACTTACGTTCGTTAAATTTGCCAGGAATTTCTATTGCAAAACATTGCTATGAAAATTTTCCATCATTATCAATAGACATTGGTGATTGAAGTAAGTTACTCAATTTTCATTTTTAGTATCAAACTTTAATTTATAATGTCTACTATTATAGACATTAGCGATGGTAATAAGTTACGTGCGCTAAATATGCCACATCATCTATTGATGCTTCCATGTCACATCATTAACGATGTCCACGTGGCCACTTATAATGCAAATCAACGATCACCACGTTAACATTGTTGATGATGTGGCATGTACGCATTAGTAGATGACAAGGCGAATTACTACTGACGAGCCAATATAAATCTGACATCCACATCATCAAATTCCTCTAGGAAACTACTTAGTACCCTCTCGGTGAAACTAAAATTAAATTGGGTAATCAAAATAATATAAATTGAAATTTGATGCTCAAAGTGAAAATTGGCCATATTACAGTACTCACTCAAGATATTTACCCATGTGTGTGCACTTAAAGTAGTATCAAATAATGCTTTAGAAACCCAATGGTATAATTCCCTTAACAGTCCATCTACTTTTTTAACCGTACCATTTTAGTCCGTTACTTCAAATTATAACCTTTTAATCCCTCTACAACATTTAAGTGAGTCATGTCATGAGTCCCCATAAATCCTAAACCCTAATCCTAAGGAGGACTAACATGACTCACTTAAAAGTAGTAGAGGGACTAAAAAGTTATAATTTGAAGTAAAAGACTGAAAGGGTAAGTATGAAAAAATAGAGGGATTATTTAGAGAATTATACCAAACCCAATTGATTGTGCCCATTCTTCTAGGTCGAACTCAGGATGATTAGATGTATTATCACAGTATTTTCTGATCATGCAGCTTTATTTTCTCCTACAATAAGTAAAAAAAGAAAATATCAATAATTATAGATTTAATTTAAAAAAAATGAAGTAAAAATTCAAAACTTAAAGTATGAGTTGGTAACAATTAACATGCACAAACAACTTTAAATTGGTTGTCTACACAAACAACTTAAAGTATGAGTTGTTAATAATTTAGAGAATTATACCAAACCCAATCTCCATTATTTGGGATCGTATGTATGAAAAGAAGTTGGTCTTTACAACGAAAAAATAAGTTCGTCAGCTTTTCTTTCCTTTTTATTTACATCAAATCAAAAGGCTGGAAATATCATTGTTATAAAATAATGAATTTAAAATAATTTTTAAATATAATAACCGATTTAAGGCCCATAACATCATCCGGGGGTACAAGTTTCTCAGTTGCTTCTAGATGTTAATTATACACTGCAATATATATATATATATATATATATATGCGTAGCTAGTCAACATTGATGATTAAGACCTCAAAAATCTTTTCATCATTATTTTTATTTTTTATTTTTTTTAAAAATAAAATAAACAAATTACAGACGTGCGCACTTCTGAAATTAATTATTTTTTTATGCGCTCTCAATGGCTCCGCAACAACACATTTTAAAACCTAAACAAATATCATTGCACCAAGAACCCTTTGATTATTATTTTCACTCTATTAAAAAAAAAAATCATTATAATAACTATTAAATCTCCCACAGATTTATTTATATACAAAAGAGAATACATAGATAACCATGCCCAATAAACATATATAAACCGCCAAAAAAATAAAAATAAAAATAAATCATATAATAGTACTGGGTACTAAATCTATGACAATCAATCACCAAGAAAGAAACAAAGGAGCAACAACTCAAGAGACAATAAACAAAGAATCAAAAAATGATCCTCTCCAAGCTCCACATCAATCCATCAAAAGTAATTAACATCGCACTTGGTCCTCTCAAAGGTGGACACAGCGCTCCCACTGCTTGTCGTCGCCGGCAGCTTCAACGTGCAATCAATCTCCGGCTTAAATCCATGAATCTTAAAAATACCAACCTTCAACCTCATCTTCATGTAAACCTTAACATCCACATAAAAGAAACCCTCACCCTTCTCTCTATTATAAGTAGTCACAACCGAGTCACTAAGGACAGCAGTGCGGCTGCTGAACTCAGGGTGCAACACAGTGGTGTTCTTTTTTCCTTGGTAAAACGGGTCAAGGGTCTTGAAACCAATCCGAGTGTCATCATACCAAGCTTGAGTTTCAATGTAATCGTAGTAGAAGCTGATCCTTTTGTTAGGGTTACGGATGCTGAGGTCCATGGTGAGGTTGGAGGTTAGGAAGTTGGAGTTGGTGGTGTTGCTGGAAAGGCTAAAGTTGGAGAGGGTGGCAGTTTCGACGTAAGCTTTGATCTCATTAGGGCGGAGGACGAGCCAGAGGATGAGGACGATGATGCCGAGAATGATGATGATGGAGAATATGAGCTTAAGGAGAGTGGAGAGGAGGCAGCATGGAAAGCAACAACAGTCACAACCGCCACGTCCGATGCTCCGGTGAGTTCTTGAAGGAGGGATTGCTGGACCATAGTAGGCTCCGTTCAGGTTTGATTGCTTGTAGTCTGCCATGATGTTTTTGTGTGTGTTTGTGGGTTATGAAAATGAGTCTATGCATATATATATATATATATATATATATAGATAGAAGAAGAATTTAGAACGGAAGATGAAGTTTCCTCTTGTTGCTTATGGACGCATACAAACGCGTTGCAGGTGAAGAAATATTTGGAGATTACAAATTTGATCATATCCATGTTTGCATTGAATTACTTGATGTTTCGGTCAAAGAAAGTGTCTTGTGTACCTAATTGTCAAATTGTTGGGTTGAGATCACGTAAGTTTTAATTAAATAGTCATTGGAAAGCAGGCTGAATTAGATAGCTGATTTGTAACGGAAGCATCCCAATCAGTTGTTTTTAATTTAAGGTTGTCATTAATTAAGAGGAATTGCCTGTGGAGATGCAAGTTTATATGAGTACGAAATATATAGAAAAGGAACTTATCAAGGGTCAAGAATTCATTTGGATTTTGTTTTTTGTTGTTAGAATTATATTCAGTTGAAATTGAGGAATTTGCATCTATACCCGTAAAAAATTCATAATTGCGTCACTCAATAATAAAGTCAGATTTGTGCATGCAGAGGCAAAATAAATAAATAAGAAAAATAATCATCATTTACATCTCTCTTGGTTTTTTATTTTTATTTTTTAAAAAATATCTCCCTTTCTTTAGGGTTTTTCATTTTTAATAATTTATTTTATTTACAAATTAATACCTATAATCTAAAACATAATAAATATTTTAAAAAATATTTACAAAAATTTATTATTTGATCAATTGATATGTTATAAATTAGTTTATTTAGTATAGTTTTTTTTTTCTCAAAAATCTATGTTTTTGTTTTTGGTTTTTTACAAATTAGTTTATATAATATATAAAATTATAGGTTTAGCAAAGTTTTTTTATAAATTTATTGTTTGATATAAGATTTTTATAAACTAAACTATAAATTAACATATAAATAAATTTTTTTAAAAAAATTATAATTTTTTTCTTGTTTTTTTTGTTTTTTGTTTTTGTTTTTGTTTTTGTTTTTTTTGTTTTGTGCAATTGGTCATCCTACCTTATAATTTCTGGTGTGGGTAGTATACATTATACATAGATGGTTGAAGTAGTTCATATACAAAACAGGAAGATCAAAAGAAAGGACCCCACAAACTATTTTAACAAAATACATAAATACTCAAAGTAATTTTGTTCATGTTAAGAATAAAGCATGGCGCAGTTAATAATTTGCTGCGGAGGAGGGCCGGGCACATTCAATGTGCTCAGTCTTTTAGTTATGGATCTTAGAGAGAGCAATAAGACTTCTATGAATAGGGGGCATCAAAAACTAGTTCGGTTGATTTGGTCAGTTCGGGTTTAAATTAAAGAAACTAAATAGGATGGCGCGAATCATTTATCCTATTAAAATCTCATCTAAATTGAATTAATTTTATATAAAAATGAATTGACCACCAGTTGGTTGTGCTGGAAAATTTCAATTTAAAGGGGCACACATGTAAATTAAATGTTTGTTATTTTTAATTAAACCCAATTATAGTGCTCTAATTAAGTTTTTTTTATTAAGTTCAAGAAGGGATTTACGTGTAGAGACCCAATATAATTTTCAATTTGATCTGGAACCAAATTAAATAAAGTGATACTAAAAGGGTTCTTATCCCAAATTTATAGGTGAATTTTTTATCCAAATTTCTCCATTTACATAAGAGAATTTTCTTCATTCCCATAAAAGAGAACGAGAGCCTTTTAGATTTGGAAAAACGTAAAAAATTAAAAGATCATAACACATTAACGATCATTAGTTATGAATCAGGTAAGCTTCCACATATTTAAATGCCATGAATTATGATTCTTAAGGTTTCGCCAGATTTTTAATTTTGGATCTCAATTATGTGTGAATGTGCATATTTTATTAATGTTAATGCTAACAGATTGAGGTCATTTATTTCGATTTAAATCAAATTTTGCATAAACCCCTACCAGTTGTGCCTAATTGTTTGTAACTCTCAGCAGTAATCGCCTGACCCAAACCAAACCAAAAACGCACAACACTAATGATCTGATTTGAATCATTGGATTGCTTTGGTAGAAGTGGCAACTAAAAGCTTTTCAAACTATGCTGATATAGATAGGCTTTTGAACAAAAAGCAACATATAATAATCATATAAATTTATGGCAATCCTTAAAAATTAGAAAACAGGCCAATAGCCAATAGCCAATAGCCGTTGATATAACATTGGGAAAATGAACAAAAAGCATAATCCGTGACCAACTTCATCACTCTTCAATGTCTTTATACACTACAAGGAAAAAAATACTATTTGCAACATATAAATTTGCGACACATAAAAATGTCACATATTTGTGATACAAATTACAATAATGTGCGACAAAAAATCAATAATGTTGCAGAAAGAACCAAATTGCATTATAAAAAAAGACAAATGTGTCGCAATTTTTTAGGACTTAGCATATAATTGGTTTGCGACATAAATTGTGACACATTATTTGCAACGATTTATTCGCGTCGCAAAATGTGTCACAAATTTAACAATAAAAAATTATATTCTACATAAAAATAAAATATAATTTACATTAATATAATTTCCTTGTTTATATTAATATAATTTCCTTATTTTGGAAGTAAATATATTTATATTTATGCATGAAAATAATTTTTTTGGAATAACACAATTACCAATTTTTATATATTCGCTCACTTTACTCTAAAATCCTTAGTGGTTTTTTTTTTTCATCCTATAAATCATGCAATGTGACAGTTATGTTTCTTTAAAATTATAAAAATAAAAATTATATCAAGTGAAATTATTATGTTTATTGTTCCGTGACCTCTCCATATATTATAATTGCCACACCAAAATAAATAAAAAATAAAAAAAGAGAAAAACACATTGTGAAATTAATACCCAGCACTGAAACAAAAATAGCACTCAGAACCCTTTTCTTCATCCTATTGGGATCCAAAACAATATAATAGTCATAATCACAATGGCAAGCAAAGTAGAGTTTATGATATTTAAATTCACAACCAAGATATACCAAAAGCATGAATTTGATTAAGATAAACGCATAAAAATAATAATAAAAAAATCCAAAAATTATATAACAAAATTTAAACTTTCTAAAGAAGCGAAAACAAACCACAATTTCCCCAAACTCAAAACCCTACAAATAGAAAAAAACCTTACATTTACCCAAAAACACAAAAACATAAACAAAAACTCTTCTTAAAAACAAAAATGACAGAATCCTAACCCTAGAATCCGAGTCTAGCTAGACGTCATCCATCACGCATCCATTCTCCACCGCCTCTGTTCATCACCAGCGCTACACAACCATGGTGGAATCTCCGGTGAGACACCTCACCTTCGCTGCCACCCCAAAGGCCTCCTTGATGGGTGTGGGCTTCGACATCGATGGCACCTTGATGGTGTCGGTCATCGACTTCCCGGCCATGTACCACACCATGCTTCTCTCTGCTCCGGCAACCCCACCAGCAGCATTGACATCCTCCACCACTTTGAGACTTGGCCTCTCGCTGAGCAGCAGCGCACATATGAGATTATCACCCATTTCGAGCGTCAAGGCCTCAATCACCTCCAAATCATGTCCGGTTTTCCCTAATCTCAAGCTATTTCGATTTAAATCTGAAGCTATTTTGGAAATCAAATCTCATTGTTCCCTCTCTAAAAGTGCTTTGGACCTTTGTCGATTTCTGGATTCAAAGAAGATTAGGTAAACCCTTTTTTATGCAATTTTAAACCATTCTAAATCAGTGCTGCATTTTTTTTTTATCATTTGTGTGATTTTTGTGGGTGTTTTCAAGTGCATTGCTATTTCTGATCATAGTTCTTAATGTTGATGCTGTGGTCGATCATAGAAACTATTTGTAATTATTATTGATTATGTATGGAATTCTTCATATAAATGTTGTTAAGATGATGTGATTATTGTTTGGGTTCATTTTTGTTGGTTTTAGAAGATTTAATGAGAAGGGCTATGGGAATGATAAATGAATAGTTTGGATGTTGATGGACATTTTACCAATGCTTATACTAGATGAATAGTTTAATTGTTGGGGGTTGTGGTCAGACTGATTTCTTGTCTCATATTATGTCTGCTTAGTACTTGAAAGATGCATTTGTTTTGCCATTTGATTTCTTTTTTAACCTTTGAAATGAATATTGATTTTGCAGTTAATCATATTTTATTTGTTATATATATATATATATATATGTATGTATGTGTGTGTGTGTGTTCATCTCCATTGCTTAATAGAACACAAGAGTCTCACAATCAGAGAATATCTAGTCCAGCTCACAGAAGAAGCTGCCTAACCTAGACATCACATTAGGAAGACAAAGTTGGCAAATGGAACACTTTGAATCATCAAATGAATTAACACTCCTCAAGTACTTATGATCAAGTTTGACATATTAACTAATATGCCAAAGGAGAAAAATAGAAGACACATATATCTATCACCTTTGATCTCTATCTATCTCTCTTCTTCATGTGTCTGCTGTTGTAAGGTTTGCTTTCAACATAAGAATGATGCCAACTTGTACTCTCATCCATTTGCATGCTAATTATTCTGTGAATAAAATTAATATTATTAGAAAGAGTTGACGTTACATTAAACATGAATGTGTTCTTTAGAAAAGTAGATTAGTTAATCAGAGTACTGAAACATCCTTATATGAAAATCTGAATAATTAAATTTAGTAGCTTAAATTTGGTTCAAGAATGTCTGAATAGGAATTAGGCAAATTTTGGAATGTGCATAGTTCTATTCTTATATTTATCTAAATGTGTTCTTTTTCCAAATTGGCTCTGCTTTGGAAGTGAAGGGAGTGAAGTTGGATGAAATGGCAAACTTGTTCCCAATATATGCATCACGCTTCCCTTCCCCTTATGGAGATGCTACATCTGGCTCTAGGTCTTTGTCCAGATCTTGCTCTAGGTATTGTGGCCCAACATTTTTCTAATTCTGTTCTAAAATTTTCTACTTTTGCTGATGGCACACTTGGGACACTGTCAGGAGCCCAGATTTCAGTGATGTTGAAAATCCTGAAAATAACTTGTATGTGAGAGGGTTGTCTTCTCATGTTACAAAGGATGAACTAGAGAAGTATTTTGCCACTGAAGGAAAGGTATATATGTCTTAGCTTTGTTTGTTTTAAAAAAATATAAAAAAAATAAAAATAAATAAAGAAAGACGTGTCTCCATGAGTTTAGCCATCATAGTTCTTCTTAACAAGTTTTCATGTCTGTTATCAATGTTTTGGTGTATATGAGGATTTTTTATGTCTTTCTCTTTTGTCATGCATGTCTACAGGTGATTGATGTATGTCTTGTGGTGGATCCATGGTTAAGAGAGTCTCTTGGCTTTGGATTTGTTACCATGGAGTGAATTGAAGATTCAAACAGTTGCCTTAAGTATCTTCATGGTCTGTGCTTGAAGGTCGGGTTATCACTGTTGAAAAGGTAAACCAGCATTTCAAATATTATGATTTAGTTCATTCCATTATTAAGTTGATTGAGGCGATTGATGCTTTGAGTGATTTTTGAGAGGTGTTGTTCCTTTGAAGTGTTTTTGGAAACAAGCTAGCTGTGCGTAGCCACTCTTCATCAAACTTCAAAAGCTTTATCCTAACAATCAAATCAAACCTGATCAAGCAAAACCAGACAATATAACCAAGGGTTGTGCAATTAACAATTTTATTTTAACTTGCATTGGTTCTACTTCAATATCATGCGGCAATGCAAGCCTCAGTTTTGTGCTTTATTCTTTTGCATGTGATCGGGTTTTTAGATTGGTACCATTTATCTTATTTCCCAATTTTCTCCTTTCAGGCTAGGAGGAGACGTGGTCGAATACCCACTCTAAGCCAATATCTTGGTGCGAGGACCTTCCATTGTAAGCACTTCTTGCACCTTTAGATAATTTGTTGGTTTTATCTGGATAGATATGCATGTATAGATATAAAGTTGAAGATACTTGTGTTGGAAATTTTGGTTCTTTTCTTACTGTCAACCTCTTCTATAGTTCTATTTGTGGACATAGATGTTATTATTCCACCAAGTATACTAGAACTATGTTGGTTTTCTTATATAAATTTGAACATATGCTAATGGTGTTTGTGTTTTAAAAGCTCGACGTCGGTCTCCAAGTGCTTCGCCATATTATAGAAGCCGTTACAGATCATCAAGCTATACATGTGAACATAGATTTGCAATCATTTGCTTCAATTTTGACTGCATCACTTTTCTATATTTTATTATCCATGATCAACTATTTGTTTGTATGTCCCATATGCGCATGCAAGGGAATAGACACTATTCTTTTCTTTTTCGTTTTTTATGTTTCTCGTATGCACATGGTGTTTGAGTTCAATTTTTTGGTAAGGAAAATTTCTCCATTAGAAGGGTGGAATGAACATGAATATGGAGACACAATGCTCGACATTGAGAAAATATAATTCAGAAAAACAAACTACTCAGCAACTTGTTGCTTCTATCCCTCCAAAGGTTATAAGTAAGCTGGAATGAAAGAGCAGAACCAACAGAACCAGTACATCCTTTCGCTCTCACAATCTCAAGGTATTCAAGTAAATTTTGAGACAGCTCCTCGTACTTCACATGCTGCAATCAGGACGGGGGAAGTTTTCTTCCCATGCCCCTCATACTTCAGAGGATATTAAATAGCCTCAACCTTCAGCCCAATAGGAAGATAAGGGTGTCGATGAAATTACAACATAATGAATGTAATATTTTGGATTATTACATTAAATATTTTTATAACTTTTTGTTGTTATATTAGATGTTTAGACTATTATATTTTGTATTGGATTGTCTTATTAGATGTTTGGACTGTTACATTTTGTATTGGTTTGTTGTATTATATGTTTGGATTATTATATTTTGTATTGAATTGTTGTTATGGATACTTATAAATCGGAATGCTTATTTTGTAAAATATTATAGAAGTTATTGTTGAGGATTGTAAGTTTGAATTTAAAACATGTTTGTAAAAAATATTTAAAAAATTATTATAAAAAACCACAAACCGTGTCACAGTTTTTTTGTTATAAATAATTAATTTGCAACATAATTTGTGACAATAAAAATGTGTCGCAAAATGTTTCAAAAAGTTGCAACATAATTTGCAACACAATTGCGACAATATAAATGTGTTGCAAGATTTGTAGCAAAAATTGTCACACAGCTGCAACACAAGCTGCGACACAAAAAGTTTTGCGACAATCAAAATGTATCGCAAGTTTTGTTGCAAAAAATCCCACATTTGCAACACAATTTGCGACACAAAATGTGTCACAAACAATGTCGCATATCAATGCAAATTAAATTGCAAATATTATCTTAGAAGACCCATGAATTGCGATGAAATTTGGAACCGTTTCATTTTATAACGCAAATTTGGGACACATTCTTTAAAAGTGTCACAAAAATTTGCAAAATTTGAAACGCGACACATTCTACTGTGTCGCAGATTATGTTGCAAATTGTGATCTGTGACACATTTTGGATTTATTGTGTTGCAAAAATTTGCGACATCTAAAACGCGTCACATTCTACTGTGTCGTAAATTATATTGTAAATTGTGATATGCGACATATTTTGGATTGATTGTGTCGCAAAAATGTGTTGCAAATCGTGTTTTTTTTGTTGTTGTAGTGATAGTGTTTGTACTTGTGAGAGCTTGCCCAGGCTGGGCAGCACGCGTTGAATTGGAGGCGTGCTTGCCTCCGTTTGCCCACGCATGCATGAACAAGCGTGCCCACTATCACAGATTTGCTTTTCCATGCGATACTTAATAGCAAGGTAATGAGACCCCGGCTCAGGCATTGATTTGGTCAACCCTAAGGGTTGATGGATTTGATTGGGTTAAACTGGGATAAAAATAAAATATATTAAAATAATATAATCTATATTTTAATAAATAAAAAACATAATTAATTAAATATGATATTTAAAACTTTAATTTATATATTTTCTAGATTTTCAAAATATCTAAAATACAATTATATTTAGGGAAAATTGCTTATAAGTCCCTACAAAGTTTTATTTTTCCTCTGTAATCCCTCTGACATTTTCACTACCCATATAGTCCTTCCTTTTTAGACAATTTCCTTTTGAATCCTTGCCGTGATATCCGTTACTCTCTTTTCTTTTCCACCCGCCCAGTCACATCACCTTTCTGGTAGCATATCTTGAGAAGCTTCACCTGCCACCTCTTTTACTGAACTTCATCTTCATCCGACCTCTGTCTCTTCTTCTTCTTCTTCTTCTCCTTATCGTTGTTCTTCTTCTTTGTCTCCTTCTTTTTGTCGTTCAAGTAAGCAACATCTCTATTCAGTCTTATTATATTTTTGCCACTTTGTACCTATCGTTCAGTTTTGTTTGGGATATAGTTCACTTTCAGGTAAACCGGTGTACTTCCTTTTTGGGGGGGTTTTTTTAACCTATTGGTTTGTATAATGTTTACGCAGGTGTTAGTCATCATGGATACATTTTGTGTTGTGGCTCATTTCAAAGACGAAGAGCGGTGGTCACTGAACGCTTCTTGAATAACTGTGAAGTTTGTGACACCTGACTCATATGGAACGGTTTGCCCAATTGAGTCAGATGCAAATTTCCAATGCATGTGCCACATTCACCACACTTTTAAGAAGAGTGTGGTGGATATCATCGTTGAAGAAGTCAATGGGGCAGAAGTTGCTAACATTAATAGCTCCTTACCACCATTGTAATTCACTAACAAAGATAGCTCTAATTATGTTGTGTGCCGTCATGTGCATTATCACCACTTTTCTGTGTAGTTGTATACATTTTGTGTATTATAATCTCATTTCTGTGTATTATACTTACTTCCTATGTGTTATATGCATTTCATGTGTATTATGTACGTGTTCTGTGTATTTTATTAATTTCCTATGTATTACTTTGTCTTTTTGTATATTGTTCATGACTTGTTCCCCATCTCTGTCATGGGTTGGCATTCACAGGGAGTCAATCTCAGAAAACATGAATGCAAACATGGAGACGTTTCTTTCCTAACATCCTCCTATAAGTGCGTTCAGTATTGCTTCATGTTCACAAACATCTGATGGATCGATATTACATGTAGGACAACGGTTTGAGAATGTGAATAAGTTTAAAGATGCCTTTGGTAGCCACTCTATGTGGCACGATTTCAACTTCACATTCATAAAAAAAGACAAACTTTAGTTAACTTTGAGGTGTGTTTCTCCGGATTACCAGTGGTGTGTCCATGCATCTAAAGAGAAGAACGATGAGACGTTCTGAGTGAAGATAATGCAAGCGACGCATACTTGTGGTGGAGGGAATCGATACGACAGTCCACCCGAAAACAAGTAAGAAGTGAGTCGATGACCGTATTATACAGAGACTGAAGGAACAACCTTTGTATCAAGCAATTGATATACAAAAAGACATCCTGAGAGAACACGATGTTCGATTACCATACAAGCTTGCATGGATGGGTAGGGAGGTTGCTCGGTCTGCCATTCACGATAGTAAGGTGAGAAGCTATGATTTGCTGCTGTGGTACACCGATAAGATGGCGGAGACGAATCTCGAAAGCATTATCACGATTGAGTATGACGGGAAGCGATTTAAACATGATTTCTTTTCTTTTCGAGCTTCTTTGGTTGGTTTCAAATAGGCGTGCATACCATTGCTATTTGTTGATAGAACTTATTTGATGGGAACGTACGGTGGGATTTTATTGGGGGAAACTGGCAAAGACCAGAACGAGGATATGTTCCATGTGGTATTTGCTATTGTCGACAATGAAACAGATAATAATTGGACCTGGTTTCTCGCTGCGCTCAATGAGGCAATATACGGTGAAGGCGACTACTGCGAAATTATTACTTTCATATCAGATCGGTCGAAAGACCTTGTAAACGCCATCATTAGAGTTTTCCCTTCATCGTAGCATAGTTTTTGCCTACGACATTTGGAGGCAAACTTCATGAAAGTAAACGTTAAACTTGGCAAAACATTGCGAGAGCAATATTGGGCTATAGTTGTCAAAATTGCGTATGTTTACACAACCAAAGTGTTTGATGATCGGTTACTGAACTTGTGATGACATGCCAGATACACACGATTGGTTACTGAAAAAGTCAGACGTTAATCACTAGTCTAATTATTTATTTAAGGGTATGCGCTGGTATGAGATGTACTCCAATGTGGTGGAGTCATTCAATGCCTAGATCAAAGAGGCGCGCCATCTTTCGTGTGTAATCCCAACACTTTCTCGTGTATTACTATATTTTTCTATGTAATATTCTGCTATTTCTGCGTATTATACTTATTTCCTTTGTATTATTGTCGGTTTTTGTGTATTATTCAGCTATTTTCTGTGTAATCCTTTTCTGCACACATGAATTATATTGACTGAACGGGTATGGTCACAGGTTCAAACTTATGAATTGATGGCCGATAGATGTGCATAATCAAACAAGTGGGATACACATTTTTGTCCTGAGATACACAAAAAGGTTAAACTGATTATTGAAGATAGTGGGTTCTTGAGGGTGGGCCGATCAGCAGTTGACACATACAAAATAGTTGATGATCACAACAGTGCTATCAGTTTATGGAACCGAAACTGTTCTTGCAGAAAATGGGAAGTCCATAGGCTCCCGTGCAAACATGCATGTGCAGCGATCATGCAAATAGACACAAATGTGCACAGTTATGTACCCGATTACTTCACAGTGGAATGGTACCATCGTGCGTATGCTGAACCTATATACCCAATCCTTGACACTAACAAGCCATACGGTGACAACTAAGAACTGCGAATCTGGTCCCCGATCACAAAAAATGACCCGTCTGTCCATGAAGAATGAGAATCAAGTCACAAGGATTCAAAGTCCGCGAGTTACATTATAGTTGGTGCCATGAACATGGGCATAACCGTCGATGGTGTAATGCGGTCATAGCGGGCTGAACAATTAGACAACTTATGTGTTAATTTGTGATCAATTTCTGAGTTTATGTGTTTCACTTTTTTATTTTGTGTAATATATAAGTGGTTCTCTGTGTTATACTACTACTTTTGTGTATTATGTTGCTACATTCAGAGGGGTTTTGGGATGTTTTGTATTATATTTCTTTTATATTTATATATGTTATCGTAATGCAAAGAATGTTGTTGTAAGGAATGAGGGTAAAAAGGAAATATTGTCTCATAAGCAGTTTACTATTTATTATGGACCCTTTCTAGTGTATTATATATGCATGCCTATGTAATATATTAGGCTTATGTGTGTTATTTGTCAATTTTATGTATTATATGAGTATTTATGTGTATTATGTGCTTTGCTTTTTGCTTATCTTGTGACTTCACTTTCTCATTTTCAAAAAGCTACATTTGTTAGCCGTACTTACATATGATATGCTAATTGTCTGAAAAAGTACTTGGTACATACGCAACATGATGGGGATCCTCCTCGCTGTCTTCCATGGCATCGAAGGCAGCGACCACCTTCCTTGCCTCTTCCTCGCCCACATGTGAATCAGTTCGACGGCTTGGACTTGGACTCCTTCGTTGGGTTTTACGGTAGTAACCGCCTTCATTGCCTCTTCCTCGCCCGCATGTGAACCTGTTCGATGGCTTTGACTTGGACTCCTTTGTTTTGTTTTTCGACCTCGCCAGGGTGGGGGGGTCTCCTACATCTCGGCTAGTTTGTCCTCCACCTGGGCGTGCACTTTAGCAGAGTCACCGATACTGTCCTCGACGACCAATTCGTCACCCCTGGGCGTTCACTTCAGCAGCGTCAACCTTTTCGGCGGTTACCTCGATCATGGGAGCGCCAGTGTCCTCCCTGGCTACTGGTACATCACCCTCCTAGCCTTTCTCTTCGACTGTGTCATCCTTGGCACTACAATGATCTTCTTCTGCATGCTGTAAGCCAGTATCCATGTGACATATCTTAGGTGTATGAAATGGACTTCTGCTCACGGCACGTTGAGTGCTTCGTCATCTATGATTTTCTCCATGAAGTGCATGAAGAAGAATGGGTAGTCTGTACTGCAAGATTCTTGTTGCGGGCAGGAATAGACATGCATCATCGGTAGGTTCTTGAATGGCTTCTCGCCTGTGTTAACTTCAATGACGAACACAAAGAGATCCCGCTATAATGCGAGAAAGATAGTCATTGTTAGCATTAATTTACCATTGTTGTATATTACATAGTACAATTGTTGTTGTGTGTACAATAGGGATTGAACTTACCATTTCGACAGCGTCTTCATCGTATGTGTGCGATTGAAGGGTAGAGTAATGCAGATATATCTGCCCTGCAATGTTGAGAACCAACAGATGGTAATGGACATGAAAGATGATGGGTATAATAATCAACTCCTCAGTTTTGTGGCCGTAGATAACATCCTCCATCATGCACAGTGCCTAATCGGTGATGTATTCTTGCTTCCACATTGAAAGGGCCAGTGGATGAGTAATAATAGCACACCTCCTATGCCCGTGGGTATCTAATAGCAACTCCTCATGCAGCATTAGGACTAGAATGTTGACCACATCATTGGGCACCTGTTCCTCCCCTTCAAGCAGGATAAAGAGATGGTCATGGGTAGTGAATCCATAGTTATTCCTCTTGTTGATAGAGCTGTGCGACATAAAAAAAAAAAGACTATGGTCAAACTTAATCTGAATATATTACACAAGAAATATAAATGATTACACAAAAACTACAGATATTACACCAAAAGTACCGATGTTACATAGAAGATATAATTACACAGGAAATAGAATAGATTACACAATAACTACATATTTTACACATGAAGGGCATTTTGTCACACAGAACTATGTATATTACACAGAGATGGTAATGTATAGAGAAATGACATATCTAAATTATCTACATAACATTAACACTAAAACCCCAATATGCTACACAAGAAAGAAGTTACTTGTCGATGCGTATGTGTAGGTAAAGCTTAAGAGCTTCCTGTTCAATTTTGTTCAGCCTTGTAAAGTTGGGGTATGTCTTTTTTGTTGGCGGGAAATTAGTATGAACAAGGATTTGTAACTCACTATATGGCTAAGCTTCCTCTTTATGTTCATATGGTACTTATTAGCACAAGTGCTTCTTCCTTTCTAACACTCGGGCTCACTGAGAGTGTGTAAAGGAGATTGTCAATGGCTTGGATGACCACTGGGAATATGTCGTCTGACTCGTCGGATGACTGTGCCGACCGGGGATGGGGGCCTCACTTACTGGCCTCTACTTGGGGGTGCTTTCCTCGGCAAGGGATTCGCTTGTAGTGACGTTTTCATCGGGGCCCTCTTTACTGGGGCCTTCTTCAGTGATAGCTTCTCCTGGGAACTAGAATAAATGGAAACAACATCAGCGGAAGTAAAATGAATGGGAACCTCATCGGGGGTGGGGGGCCTCCAACGCCTGCCGCGAGGCTAATGACGACGACTCCCACTGGGTTGGAGCTTCCCATTTTCCCGACCTCGGTGACGGCGGCCCTTGAAACGCTTGTTACCCTTCTGCCTCGGCCGTCAACTTCTGTCCCTCGACTTCTGGTGGACCTTTTAGTGGCACCACAGAATTCGGGTACTCAGTTTTGTTCGCCATTGAAGGAGTTCCCTCGTCCATGGATTTGTCTACACTATGCTGGACAACAGTCTTCATCACCACCATCTTTGGCGTCGCGCTAGTCCATTCGGACGTGTAGAGCATCGAACTCGACGAGGAAGCATTAAAGTAACCTCCGTACATCATTGTCACTGTACGGGGCATCAGTAGCTCTGTCAGGCCTGTCGCCCGACGACTGCCAGTGAGACCTTTTTCAGGGGTTAACTTTGGGGAAATGGTCCCCACCTTGTTTTTTGACAGGTCATCAACTTCTTTTATTTTGGATCCTCTACTTCTTCTTCCGCTATTTGGCCTGGTTTATTCTTTGTTGCTCTCATTGGCGGGGAAGGCAGTCGGGCCCTCTGTTTGAAGTCGCCCGATTGGGATGAACTCACAGAGGTTTCCTTGGCCTCTCCTATTCCATGGCCAACCAGTGTAATTTCTTCATCATTGGCTAGAACAAGACCAGAGAACTGTAAAGGATGCATGAGATAAGACAATATATTAACAATATATATTACACAGAAAGCTAGTATATTACACATGACTATATTGTATTACACAGAACAGGTAGAAGATTACACAGGAAGTTAATATATTGTACAAGAAATTAGGATATTACACAATAATAAAAGCAATTTACACAGAAAGCTAGAACATTATACAAGATTAAAGGAAACTCACCTCTTTCCCTTCCAGGGATTTTAAAAGCGGACCGATTGATGCCGCATTCATGAATGTACTCTCCCCATAACATAATATAAGGGGTGTCTGACCAACGTGTTGATTCTTCACACTTCCGAATAATTTATAGAACTAGACAATAAGGGCAACTGCGTACCCTTTCAAGTATTCGGCGGGTGTGGTACTTTCCTTCATAGCGTAGCTGCACCCGTGCGGCCGTTTTGAGAAGATCGTCTATCATCCACCTGTGGATGGCATGCACCCAGGCTTAGTTGCTGATAGTCTCTAAGTTGTCGGCATACTTGGCCACGAAGATGGGTGTATTCAGGGAGTTGTTCAGGAAGAAGATGGTGGTCATGAATAATACGACAAGAAGCTTCATGAAAGTCCTCTCCATTTTGGACTTGTCTCAAACAAGTCTAAATAGGTTATCCTTGATGGCATCGAGATGCCAGTTGTGCATTTTGTTTAGGTAGGCATACTCAAGTCAGATGAGTCCCCCTCGTGCCTGAAGCAGATAATGTCTCCCACGCAAGAGACGCCCATAACGACCGCGACGTCCTCAATCCTAAATGACAGCATGTTGTTTCCAATCTTGAACTGTTGGGTTCGGTCATCGTATATATGGAGCAGCGCATCCAGCACCACTTTCTCGGACCACGGGCGCCAAGTCCATCAGGTGCGCAAAAGGGGCCCCATGGAGGATCTGCTAGTGCGTCTTGTTCATCTCCTTTTTCAATTTCTCTATCGTCTCAACGACAGGGGCTAGGTAACACCTAGCATTGACCAGAGTGGGAGCCATTTCTGTATTCAATGGAAATTGTACAAAATCATCCGATAATACACATAAAGAGGGTATTTTACACAGGAAGAAATGTATATTACACATAAAAACTAGAAACCCCTAAATTATACATAGGAAAGCCTGAAACCCATTATAGTTCTAAACACCACCAAAAGTCCGATTTTATAGAGGAAACCCAAAAAATACACATGAAAAGCACACAATAACAATCTGCAGAAAATCGGACGACTTCTCCTTACCTTTTCGCTTGGCCCATAGGAGAATATACATAACTTATCAAAGTAGAAAATGAATATTGGGAAAAAGATCTCTACACCATATGCCTATATGGAAGTAAGAAGATTAAGAGGTTTAGCTCATAAACATAGGAATCACTTGGAAAAATGAGAAGAAATAAGAAGGGAAATTGAACACAATAATTATATAAACAATATATAATCATATGAGATAATGCCAGATGACTATTCATGGATTTAATATGCCAGGATATACTTTAAAGACAAATAAAATATATAGAAAATAGCTTATATATAGCCCTAAATGGTCATTTTGAAAATTACATTTACAAAAAATGATGAGAAATGATCATGTATTAAAAGAATTAGCAGCACGATAGGCGGGGCCATTGATTTTAAAAGATATATAAAATATTAAAAAAACATAATAATTCTACTCCCACCCCTTAGCTTCTCTAGGGACTAAAAAAGAATAATAAAAAAAAATCATGTCCACACATACACTTGCACTCACTCACTCTCTTTCTTTCTTCTTCCTCACTTCATTCGGCTGCCTCCACACTTCCTCTCACCACCAACATTCTTTCTCTCTTTTTTTTCCTCTCACCACAAGCATATCTCTCACTGTCGCTCCCTCACTTCCCCTTTCCACCGGCATTTTCTTTTTTTTTTTTTAAAAAAAATTATCTTTTTAACCCATTAGATTTAACCATAAACAAGTTCCCGGGTAAACTGACTGAGTCACCCGGTTTTTGGCTGGGCTATTTTAAAGCCGAGTAAAAGGGTGTAGCTAGACTGGCCTCATGGTCAGTTCCTTATTTTTTTTGTCAAACCAGCCGAGGCTGTCCGGGTTTGACTACATTACTTAATCGACATTCCTCTCGATCAAATCAACCTTCCTCCATTAATCTAGACAAACTTCTTCTAGTTTGAACAAGAAACAAGTACTTTGATAGATGAGGAAAATTTGGACATTTTCTTATAAGATTTCTATACTCTTCAAAAGGATGGATTCTAAGAGTATTTATAACCCTCTGCCTAAAGATTTTGGCAACCAGGAACAACTTGATCCAATGGCTTATATTTGATTCCAACCAATTCCCAAACTAACTCTAATATGTTCTGATCACTATTTTTATAAAATCTTTTCTTTGTAGTCCCAAACTAACTCTTAGATAGGCCATGAGTTTGAGGGTGAGAACTTGTAGAAAGTTGAGCTTGATCCCCATCACTTAAATAATTCCAACCATCATATCTTGATAAAGTTGGTATGTATGTCACTTGTTATTGTCTTTAGCATTCCCAATACTTCACCATACATTTAAAGATTAGCTGTGAACTTTGTTGGTAAGAGAATAAACACCTTGTAGCTATTGAACTGATCTACTACAAACATAATGTTGTTGCATCCTTCAGACCTTAGTAGGCATGTGATGAAGTCCATGGAGATACTCTCTCAAGGCTTCTATGGAATGGGTAGGGTTCCAGTAATCCTATGGATTGGTGTTTTTCCATCTTATCTTATTAGAACACAAGAAATAGTTCAATATCTTTAAATATTTGAGGCCAATAATATACCCATTCTATAAGAGCTAATATGTTTTGAACTCCTCGATATTCCAACTATTTTGAGTACTCATGGCACTTTTGAGGATTTCTTTCCTTAAGCCTTACCATTTGGGAACATAGACCCCATTTCCCTTGGTAATCAACAACCCATCTTTTAGCTAAAACCAATGAGTCTTCCCACTACTTTTGGGATCTACCAAACACTTGGCTTATTGGTCATGCTCAAGTTCTTCCTTGATGTGATTCGCCAAAAGAAAATTTTTACAAGTAATGGAGATAAACTTTACCCTTCTAGCTGATAACATATTCTACTAAGTTTGCTTTGTTTGGCTTGAACTCCACCATAAATTAGAACTAAGCCAAGAAAATCTACAATCTAGCCTACTTGGGCATCATTTGTTTTTTCATTTTTTTAGGTGAGCAAGTAGCTTGTTGCTATATTGGTAGTCTTCACTATAAACCTAACTCCTAATAATAATACCTTCAAGTATAGAGACAATGGTCCATTGTGGTTATCTCCTTCTCTTGGACAGTGTATCATCTCACTATTGCATTGAGCCTTTTACTCTCAAAGGAAATAAGATGCTACTCTTGAATTAATATTTCTTCAATGGAAAAGTCGGAGGCATCAATGTACACCTCCTATCTTTAACTATGATCTGAAAGAGCTAATATGGGCCCCTCCATAATGGCTTGCTTTAATAACTTAAACACTCTTTAGAAATCCACATTCCACTCCCGTGTCTTGTTCCTTTTCAACAAGTCAGTGAAAACTGAAGCTATGGCAAAGTAACCTCCTATGAATTTGTAGTAATAATTCAGAAAGCCAAGGAAATTTTGTGGCTCGGACACCTACCTTAGTGCCTCTTACTCTTGATTGCTTGAACCTTGGTTGTGTCCATCATTAGCATGCTATCTCCCACTTCATGCTGTAAAAATGATGCCTTTGTCTTCTCAAATTCACATTTCTCCTTCTTGACATAGAGCTCATTTTCTCTTAAAACTTGGAAACTTGGTGTTAATGTTGGGTGTGTTTGTCCACGGTTTTACTATAGACTACTATATCATCCAAATACACCATGAAGAACTTATACAAAAAGGATAGAAGATTCAGTTATTGAGCTAATGAGCGTGCAAAATGTTTTGTGGGCATTAGTGAGACTGAAAATAATGGTAAGAAATTCAAAGAAACCATATCTAGTCATGCATGATTATTTTTTTGTGGCACATCTTCCTTTGTGATATGTACTTGGTACTATCTTGATATTAAATTAAACTTGGTAAACCACCTAGAATCCTCAAGTTGATCAAATAAATCCTCAATGAGAGAAGTAGGATATTTGTCTTTGACCATGATTTTGTTGAACACTTGATAGAATATATAGATCCTTAATAATTTGTTGTGCATCTTTTGGAAATAAACAAGAGAATTATATAGCCCCTGAGAGGGTCAAACATAGCTGACGTTGAGTAGCTCCTTCAATTGCGCAATTCTTCAAGCTTTAGAGGCATCATATGATAAGATTGATGCAATCTTGTGATCCATCTTTCTCCTTGGCAACTTTGGTGTCATGATATCCTTGAACTTTTTAAAGATTGATGCAATCTCACAAAGCATACCACATAAGGTGTCCTCAGCTTCTTCTCTAAGTATGAGAGATATGTAGGACAAGCTTTTTCAAGGCTCTTGAAAGTTTTATGGAGGTGAGTTGCTTAGCTTGCTTAACTCCATCACTAAAAGTACCATACATACTTTATCTTGTTTCCCCTATGATACACATTATTTTGAAGAAGAGGATCGGCATAGCCTTCACAGTGTCCATAAAAGTCCATGCCAAGCACAATTGGGTAAGTCATCCATTGGGACAACCAAGAATTCAATTAGCCCCCTCCATTCTCCAATACCAACTTCCATACCTTAAGTTACCCTAAAGAAAAACCGTAACTCATAATTTATGGCTTTGAGCCACCTTTATTTTTTTTGTTAGAGATATATATTTCTCAACTCCCTTTACCTCGACGACGTTATTGGAGATGCCGATGTCGATCAAGTCCTTCACCATTTGTTCCCCCTAATAAATAAGTGTCAATTTCACTTCAGTTTCAGTCTCTCCACTTTAACCTTGATAGTATCCAAGATTTTCAAAGATCGTATTTTTTTATTAATGTTTCTCATCGTCTTGTTATTTTTCCTCTACTAAGATAGTGAGTTTGCTTTTCGTTTGATAGTGTCTTGCCTAGTGGTGTTCCTCGTACTTCTTAGATCTTCACTTCTTGCTTGGATGGTCTTCTACCCGACTTTTTTCTTTGCCATCCTTATCCTTAAAGAGACTTTCTCCCACATTTTGAACTCAATTAAAGATTTGGCAATAGAAATAACGGTGGCAAGATCTAGGGTACCTCATTGTTGGACTTCTAGATTTTCCCATCCTTGTAGGACATCCATGAAGGTAAATAAGGCCTCCTTATTCAAATAGAAGGATGCTTATCAAAATTTCACTCTCACCCATTAACACATGCTACCTCATGAACGCTTCCTTTATATATGGCTGAATCATTGAAGCTTCGCTCTTGCCTTATTCTTGGCATTTTGGTGGTAGAACTATTTCTTGTTGTTTGTATTGCATTTTTTTTTAAGTGTTGATAGTGCACATATTTCTCTTAATATTGCCATCTCTCTGTCTCCACCAAACCATCGAGGTGTTGGTTAGGTAAAAGGTGGCATAGTCTATTTTCTTTGTGTCCTCCACTCCAAGAGCCTTGATGTATTACTCCAAGCCGCATAAGAAATTGTCAATCTCCTTGGTGACATTCCTCACCCAAATATTGGCTTCGGAATGTCCATTTTTGAGGACATCAAGATAACCATTAGTGCTACAATGCCTCTCCCTTGAGCAATTACTTTCTTGTGTAATACTAATTCCTCTCGAGTCTCCTTAGCTCGATAACGATCCTTATAAGATCCTCTCTAGGGGTTGTAACCTTCAGTTAAAGAACTTCTCCAAAAATCTTGATATAATTGAGATTTTTGAAGAGGCAATGCTAAGGGTGCTTATATCTTTCCCCAGAATTTTCTATCCTACTTTTGATGGTGATATGATGCAACATCCCCTTAAATCTATCTTGCCTTTAGACCATAGCTAGCTCCTCCTTTAAGAATCATGTGTTAATCTCGACCATCACGTTGCTCGACCTTTCCCATTCTTTCTTAGATTGCTTGGGATCCTTAGCAAGGTGTGTAATCTCAAATCCTAACATCTTCTTTAAGAAAGGCTACAAACACTAACCTTATGGAACCGAGGTTAACTGAGGCTCTAATACCAATTGTCACTTATTTGCTTCTTATGTGTTACACTTGATTGGCATCTCTTCCTTCACTAAGCTAGACAAACCGTCATCTTGAACAAGAAACAAGAACTTATCAAGATGAGGGAAACTTGGAGAACATATATTAAACTCTTTATGTTCTTTACAAGGTTGGATTATAAAGTTATTTTCAATTTGTTGATTATCTTTTCCAGATCAAGAGTAAGGTCTTGCAAGGGTCAACCTAGCTTGGTCATCAAGTAGAGCGCGTATTTCCTTATGGGTTGTGGTTGTTCTAACCCCCGTTTGTTATTGTTGTTGTTGTTGGTGGTGGTGGTGGTGGTGTTGTAGACTACCCTTATATCCTAAACATGAAACTCTTGGTCATTGCCCTTATGGAGACTTTTGTTATTTTGCTATTTGTGTATTTTGTATAATTTTTCTCTGTATAGGTTGTGAGGCCTTGTATGCCTCCTGGGTTTTGGCCTCTTGGGTGTAGGGCTGTTTGTCCGCCTCTAGGGCTTGCCGCATCGAGTTTGCAGTGTAACAAAGAAGAAGAAGAAGAAAGAAAGAGAAGGTGTGCTCTTAGATGGTCTTTGAGAATGGAAAATTTATGGAATTTTTGTTGTAAATTTTCCTAATGCATGTATACACTATCGTGAACAAGTAATATAATGATGAAGAGAATATTGTTCTAAAAAGATTATGCTTATCAAGCACTAAAATTAATCTAACTCTAATTATATTTGGATAATTAAATTGAGCCCAATTAACGAAAGCTAACTAACACTAAACTTGGAAGAATATGGAATTATCTAGGAGAGAAGAACTCAATATCCAAGCTCTAGAGTTTCCGAGTCCACTAAGATTAATCCCACCTAAATCTTCTAGTTTAATCAATTGATGTTTGTTTCTTGTGTTGTCATCAAATTTCTCTTAAGTAATTATTAATCTTTCTTAAACATTAATAGCATATCCCATTAGGAAAGTTAATACATCTCTGTGATAACCATGAACCTATGAATCAAGCTCTTGAAATTTATATAGATGCACACAATCTCATAAATATCTCTATCTTATAATGATCTTATGACATTAATTTCAATTAATATCGAATCAAATTATTACCTCTCAGTCTCAAATTGAATCCCTAATCATGTAATTATTGATCAAGCAGTCACAAGCATTAAATTCAAATTAAAATATTCAACCCAATTTAGAAATAAATATCAATAAAATTAAAAGAACACAAATTTAAGTTTTCATAATTTGGCTACATTGTAGCCCTTGAAAAAAAAATTACAACATTATTAGTTCAATGATCATCTCATTAACAAGGTTCATTATCTAGAAAAGATGAAAAAAAAAAAAAGAACTCAAGCTTGAAGATGAGTTGTCGTTGAATCCGCTCTCCTACTTCCTCTCTTTCTCCTCCTTTCTTCTCTTTCATAAAACCATAACTACATTTATAGATTGAATATCGGGGTAGCGCCTAGGATTATGTTGGTAATGCTTAGGCACCAAATTCTCTAGTTCCAAGTTAGTGTAGTGCCTAGGCTCTAAGCTGCTTCTATTGGTGCCACCTGGTATTTTTGTCTAATATTTTGAAAGATAATTGCATTGAAATCTATAGAGGAGAGGCCTTGAAAATTTTGATAATATTGTTGACATTACTCTTGGCTTGCTAAAGATATATAATGCCATATTCACTACTCGTGACACCTTAAAATTGCATATGAAATTAAACTAGGGTAGTGTTTGTTTTGGTAAAATTTGAAAGTCCTTGTAGTTGGAATTACAAAATTCCTCCACATAACTTGTTTGGTTTGGTGGATTTTAAAAAGCAATTGGATTTGGAAGTGCTCATGTTTTGGATTTGGGTGAATTTGGAACTGCACCCAAATTGGGCATAGTTCCAAATTCAATTTTTAGACTCCAACGACGTCGTCACATTAGGATTTGGATAGGGGGTCATCGGATCCTTATCAAAAACATACCCCTTTCCTATTTTCCCATTTTCAACTACAATGTCATAACATTGTTATGTTTTAGCTCTTTGAATGGAAAACGTTGTTATGTTCAACTCTTTGAATGGATAGTGAGCATATTATTTCTTGCATATGATTATTCTCTTTAAATTGATAGAAACTCTTTTTTTTTTTAATTAGCCATGAGTTTTATTTGGCTAAGATTTATTTTATTTTTCTTTCATCTATAAAACTAGTTTTCATATATATATATATATATTTGACATAAAACAAGTTTTAATGAAACAAAAGGCATAATCATATATTACATTAATCATATATAAATTAAATAAGTATTTACCTAATTATTTATTTTATAATCAACAAAATTTAATAGGGTATTTTACACTTAATAAAACCTATGGTCATCCAAGGTGGCGGTAAGCTCACCATAGGTATCAATAAACTCTAAATACATAAAATCAAACATAAACTTTTGAAATCAAGATTTCTAAATCCTTCCAAGCAAACGCAAATTTTATAATCGGCAAATGTAAAAACATCCAACCAAACACTGAATTTGACTCTCATGTATTTTAAAATACAGAACTTTCAACTACACTGTAATTGGAAATCCACTGTATTTTCAACTACATCTAACTAAGGGCTACATAAATGTGTTTGTGAGGAAAAACCAATTACATCATTGAAAATGGTCCAAACAAAAGCAATAGTGGAGATCGGTCCACCTTGTGAGAAAACACCTCCTTAAAAAGCCAAGATAGATGTTAAGTATTTGGTAACTATTTTCTAGGGCACTTACCAAAGGGTTTTTAGTTTAGTGGTATTGGCCCCACTATGAAAGATGTCTTATGGGGCTTTCATTGCCCTGGGTTCAAAACATGCCAGACGCAATGGTGCCAAAAAAGGGTCTCTGGCTATGGTAGTGGGCTTACAGTGTAATTCATGCATCCGTTAGGTGAGTGCGTAGGAGACTAACAATCAATTTCCGGTGGTGCACACGCCTTGACATATAGTTTTTCCACTCTGTAAAAATAAGAAATTAAAAAAATAAAATTTGAGGGAACTTGTCATGTGGTTAAAATGCATAGTTAATTGAGAAAGGTAGATAGAAATCACGAACAATGCTCCCATAACTAGTGCTACTTAAGTATGGGTGAGATTTGCATCAATTTATCAGTGAGTATTGACAAAAAATAAATTATTAGTTGGAGAGAAAGAGTTTGTGTTTGGGGATGGGAATTGGAAGTGGTGTGTTTTGTAATCCATGAAGTAATGAGACTGTAGAGAACCAAAGCTAGCATTAAGACCATATAAAAAGATAAAAGAATATATTAGAAAAGAGAAAGAGATAATAAGAGAGGTCTTCAGTACATTTAGGAGTGGGAAAAATCCTGGTCTTGCCAAAACTGGGTTCGGGCAAGTATTATTATAAATAGTTAACCTTATTGTCCTAACCCAGCCTGGTTTTACACTAGAACAAACCTAACTTGTCCAAACCTAGTTTCTTTTAAAACCAAGTTGTTCGGATGTCCAAATTTTGTCCAAATTCTATAAGCTACCTTTAAGTTCACTGAAATATTAAATTATACAAAAATAATTTAATTCACATTAAATGTAAAAAAACAATATCAAAAAATACAAAACCCAACTCAAATAATACAAAAATCCAAGTTTTAATAAAAAAAACAATATATGTTTGAAGTTTTTGGAAGATTGGGCTTAAAACAGTTGAGTTGAAGATTGTGGGTTTAAAAATTTTAGAGGTAAAAGGGCCCAGTTGTTCAAATTTTCATATCCTAACCGTCCAAGATTTAAATATGGACAACCAAGCCATGTCTGGACCAGGCCTAGATTAGCACATTTTTTTCCCAAACTCATTTTATTCCGGGTCAAGCAAAACCTAGTTAGCTGGCTCGAATATAACCTGGTCGGTAGGCCCGGACATAGTATTGCCACCCCTACGTATATTTACTAGCACTCGATATTATATGTTATTAATTGAAAACTTGCACTTGCATTTGCACCAGTATTTCATCATAAGTAGAAACATGTTGATGCTTATTGTGGAACAGTGAAGGAAACGAATAAAGAGAAGTTTAATTTGGAGATTTAATACAGATGGAACAAGCTGATGTATTGTCGATTCACAAAACCATATATGTTTGAGGATGGCTTGAGAAGATCTTATTTTATGAATTCTCAAGTTTTAAGAAAATAAAATATAAAATCTAGCAAACATGACCCAAAAAAGAATATTTACATGGCTAACCAATTTACTATACATCACTAACATGGCACTTCCAAAACAACATCTAATCAAAGGACCACAAATGATAGTTGTGAGATGGCACTTCCAAGTTTTGGACGCATTTCCATTTTCAGTCACCATTGCACGTGGAGGAGAAGAAGCAAGAGAAATAGCGGAAAAGCTAAAAGAATGAGACATAAACTATCAGCCACAAATAGTCAAAATAATTTTTGCAAACCTAGCAAGAGGTTTTATCTTGGTGTTTTGCGTTGAATATTTGAGTGGAAATATTGTCCCAGGCTAAAAGAATGAGACATAAACTATCAGCCACAAATAGTCAAAATAAGCTAATGCCAAGAATAGCCATTATCATGAAGAGTCTTTATTAGCCATCTTGGAAAATCCCTACCTGATGAAACAAAGATAGACAATGTAAAGTAACACCATGACTAGCAAGTCTGGAGGCAATCCTTATCTAATCTCTAGGAATGAGATGAAATTTTGAAGCTCCAATATTATTGGCCAAATGCCCTAAAAGACTAAGCCACTGGGTAGCTATCCAATTATGATGAGGATTGCTAGTGTTGATTGTAGAATAGAGGTTGGCGCTGGCTAAAACAATGTGCTGAATTATGAAGTTATGATCAATGATAGTATGCAGAGCTTCAATGAGGATTTTTGTTTCAGCTTCCAATTCAGATTCAGCAAGGATGTGGCTGTTAGGGTTAGGCCCTTAAATACCAATGAGGATACTTGTATTAAGGTATTTCATTTGTATTATACATTCTTATTGTTATTAATAGGAATTTATTTTGATGTTCATATAAATCTTGTGATGACATTTTTAATTAGTTTTGAACATCATAGTCTGTATGTATTAAGCTAAACCTTCTACTCTTTGGTGGATAAAGAGGAAGGCACTAAATGGGTTTAATGCTTATACATTTAAATAGTTCGCAAATCAGAGAATCTTTAATTGGGGGTTGAAGATTCGTAAGGATTTGTATAACATATACTTTGACAAAGAGTGCTAGTTAAACACTATAGGATAGTAGGAGCATATGTTATAAATACATCATTGGGATTGGTATATTCGAACATGACTCGCAATAATCCAATCACAGGGGTTTTACTCTTTGACAGTCAATGATTAGGATGGTTGGTTTAATCATATGAGTGGACCTTAGACTTGAGGTATCATAATCACAATGTGCTTATGATGTCTAGTTTATTACTAGAGTTGTTGGGCTCAGTTTACCTTTTGGTAGAGCCAGCCTTGAATTACGGCGATGCCGGGCAAGTAGCAGTTATGAGTGATCACCAAGAAGAAATTCATTATCTCAGAAGTAAATGAGTTACTATCCTATGTGATTATAAGTATATAAGATTATAAGACCTTGGCCAAGCTAGCCAAAATTAATTGTGTGGGACACAAAGGATAGTTTGGTAATCTTACTGTACTATGGTTATTTGCATATGATTGAGTTTGACAATTACCATGGCTTTCACTTGGTTGGGATACAAGAACGAAGGGCTTATACACATATGGCAATCATAATGGGAAATGTTCATAATGATCTAATTATTCGTGTTTAATTGGGCTATGACATGGGGCCACGGAGCTGGCTAGGTGTTACCACGTCTTTTGGTATCCTCCAGTTGCTAATCGAAATGAACCTAGATAGTCACGTTTAGAAAAATTAAGAAACAGTCTTGTTTTTAGTATAGAAGTAAAATTGTCAATTTACCATTTTTCTTCATAAGATGAGGGCCTATTTGGGTAGGCTAAAATTATGGCATAATCCGTACAATATGCCATAATTTACATTTTTTGAGAATTATGCCATATGGGTTGTTTGGCTACTTAATTAATAGTATAAAATTATGGCATAAAAAATATTCCACTAAGAGGAACAATTTCTCATTGTAAAAGTCTATCTCTCTTTCTCAATTCAACCATCGGTTACTAGTCCACCGACTATCCGGCCATCATCCGGCCGGCCTACGGTGACCCACTGGCGGTCCAACTAGCCTCCGACGACTAGCCACCAGTCCACTAGAGGTCCACCAACAGTCCGATTGGCCTTCAACTATCAGCCATTGGTTCATCTGTGGTCCGTCCGTCGGTCGCCCAGTCTTCGTAATTTTTTTTTATTTTGTTAACTAAACACTTATTCTGTAAGAATAAAATATATCATAATTTCTGTAATAATCACTTGTACTTCCTACATAATAAATTTATGCCATTTTTTTTTATTTTGTAACCAAACAGGCCTTGAGGAAAATTATAAATTGGTTTAGGGGTTTTTGTCTTAAGTTTAAATTTTGATTAAAATTTGATGGAGTCAAATAATTAATCAAAATTATAAGGTCTTAAAGACAAAAGTTGTTTTAGTTACATTACGACTCATATTTCTAATAGAACTTCATATGATAATATTTATCATGTTATGAACTTTCATATTTCTAATAGGACATCATAATAGAATAGTATTTATCATATTTTATAAAGTCTCTATAAATATGACTCCTCTCTAACCCTAGACAACATCAATTAATTCTCTGGTGAGAAAAATCCCTAATCTCTCTCTTCCTCTGTAATCCTAGCCGCTATTTGGAAAAAAAGAGGAGACTATTCTCAATTCCGGCATGGGACTTATGTTCGGCACTAGAAGATCTACGACAATCCTAGGGACAAATTTTGCACATCAAAAGAAAGGTTTTGGAACATCAAGAGGTAATTTTCTTGACCTTCAATTAAATTAGAGTGTTCATCAAAATAATTAGATCATATCACAATTTTATTCTTACATCCACATACCTCTGATAGTGTTATTTAATTTTGCGATATTTCCTAAGCGTGGCAACTTCATACACAAAAGATAGTATAGTTAGCGTTGGAAACATAAAAACTTGCTCCACCTCCAGAAGTGGTGTTATTCTAGAAGGCCGAGGAAAACAAGAATAAAGCATCTATATCCAAAAAATTATTTAATAAGATTCTTGCCAGATAGGGACTTATAAATAGAGGCATATTCTTTAGTTTAACCAAAGAATCATCAGGCAATGAGATTTAGATCTGGACATTCATTATTGAAAATAAAATTACATCTGGCTTGCCAAACGAACTAGACAATGACAACAATAACAACATTAATAAAGCTAGAATTAGAGTTGTGATTGGGAACTAACCACAAACCATTTAGAAGGCCATTAGGAAAGGATATATCATTTCCAGTTAAGTTACCAACCAATGAACAGATAAGTTGATATCTTGAGCAGTGAGAGATAATATGCAATCTAGTTTCAAATTCCAAGCCACAAAAAACACACAGAGTTTGGGGCCTAAATTTAAGAAACATAAGCAATTTCAAATTCCTAGCCACAGAAACACATTGAGTTTGGGGACCTAAGTTCAAGAAACATAAGTAGTCATATCCCTTGATTTTGCCCTAGAGAAGTAACCAAGTGAAGTGCTTGACTATAGGGACAACTTTGAGACTCCAAAGTTTTCTATAGCAAGCCCAAGGGTCAAAGGAGCTAGAAATGTGATTAAGCTGATTACAACCATTGTGAAAATACTATGACTTTGAGAAATAGGCAACCAGACCCAATAGAGGAGATCATTATGACCAATAACCCTATATTAGATGATATAAGAGTTTAAATGATTTCCAAAATCAATTATAATCAAGTGCAGGTTCCAATGAATGCCAATAATAAAATCAAATAAATGCAAATAATGGAGATCCAACTCCATATTTAAATAAGTAGGTTTGAAGGCTAGAGGGATTTCAAAAAGCCAGGACTCATAAAGTAAGGAAGTGGCATTAGGATTGAAAGAATTAATCATGGCAAAAACCACTAAAAACCAAGAATACTTAGCTAGGATGGAATCCATCCATAAAGTAATAATGCCATTTTTGTGATGAAGGATATCAACCCAAATAGCAATTTTGGAATTAAGATAACCAAAGACATTTTTAGCTATCAAAGAAACCTTGGTAATTTTAAGCTTTTTAATGGATAAGCCCCTTTTGTATGATCAAGTATAATATCTGTCCAATTGACTAAATGGATGCCACTTCGATTGCCTTCTTGGACCAAAAAATAAAACTTCCTAGAAATTCGAGTGATGCTATCTAACACTAAATTAGGGATGGGAAATTAAAATGACAAGATAAGTAAATGGAAAGGAGCCAAAATTAAAGTTAAGGATGCTACAGATAATTCTAAAAATTATGCTATTAAACTAGGTAGGAAAGAAAATAGCATATTTAGAATTTTTGGAATGCTAACCAGTTAGCTGCCCATAAATTGAAAGACAAAGCTTAATATGATGGGAAGCTTTTTTGAATTCATGAGAGATAAGAATTAAGTCATCGGTATACATGAGGTGATTAAAATTGTAGTGAGGATCGTTGTTAAAAATAGGAACCATATTTGCTTTAGGACAAAATTAAGAATAGCCATTAAATACTAAGACACAAGAATAATACCCCTAGAAGAGGAAATCCAAGAAGTAGGTTGACCATTAATCAAGGAGGAAAAGGAAGCAGTGTTAAGACATATTTTTATCCAAGAGATCCAAATATTAGGGAAGTTCATTTTAGTAATAGTAGCAAGAATAACTACCCAACTTAAAGTATCATAAGTTTTATCAATGTCGATTTTAACTAATATCCAAAAGGGGTTATTAAACTCTCGATTGATGGAACGGGCCACTTTTTGGAGAGTGATAATATTGTCAAAAGTGCTACGACCAGGAACGAAACAACATTGCTCTCTACTAATGAGACGAGGCAAAACATGCTTAAGATGATTAGCCAAAATTTTAGAAATAATTTTATAACAAAATTGCAGAGAGAAATCAAAAGGAAATCAGAAACTAGCTTGGGGTTGTCTTTTTTAGAAATTAAAGCAATATAATTTCTACCCAAAGATCTAGGCATAATAAAATTAGTGTAAAATAATGCATAGCCTTACAAAGGTTATCTCCAATTTCATTCCAAAAGAAATGATAAAACTCAACATTAAAGCAGTCAGGGCCCGGGCTTTTGGTAACTTTGTGAATAAGAAAATTCGGATCACCAATAGAAATAGTAGGATGGTCATTCAGAAGAGCATTAAAAAAGTCTGTAAAGGTATTTTCAGAATTATCAGACCAAAGATTGGAATAAAATTAAGGAAAGCGTGCTCAAAACCCTATCTATCAGTAGAAATAGCTCCATTGGAATAAGAGATATAAATGGAATTAAAATGCTTGCAAATGTGAACACAATTGTGAAAAAAACCAGTATTGTAGTCCCCTTACTAAAACCACATTAATTGGGCCCTCTTAGCCCATTTGATAGCATTCTATCTTTGGAGGGCAACAAATTTATTATACAAAGCTAAAAGATTATTGTGGATACAATAATCAGAGACATTAAAGGAATCAGCATGCTCAAGAGAATGGATTTCTAATTCAGTGCTTTTTAAATCAGCTTCAATAGTATTCAAACTATTAACCGGCCATTCAATAAGATTAGAGTGAGTATGAGCAAGTTAATGATAAAAGGCATGCATCAGATTAGCATGAGGTTTAAAGTTCGAGGTGTTTCCAACAGCTAAGTGATAATCTAGATAGTTTAACTAGAAATTATCAAAACAAAGGATCTTGTTTTTATGGAAATGCCTCAAAGAAACAAATAAAAAAAGAGGAGCATGATCTGAGAAAATTCTAGGCAAATGTTTAAGAGAGTAAGAATCGAATTTACAAGTACAAACTAGATTCACCAAGCACATATCCAATCTGGCCCATTGCCGAGCTAGATCAATTTGGTTATTGCACCAAGTGAAATCAGAGCCAATGTAGCCTATATCTAACAACTCATACGAAGCAATAAAATTAGAAAACAAATGAACCTTTTGAGAATAGTAAGAGTGATGACCACCTTTATGTTCCATAATGGAGACAACAACATTGAAACCATCAATAATGATCCAAAGAAGATTAAGAAAAGGCGTACCAGAGAGCTCTTGCTAGAACTAAGTTTGAGATTGAATTCTAGAGGCATTATAAATAATAGAGATGATCTAATCATCAGATGAGTTAGTGGATATTACCAAATAAAGAGCCCTTCTAGATACAACTAGAGAAGTCAATACAACTCCACTAGAGAACAATGATACCCCCTGAATATCTATTAGAAAAAATGGTCGCCCAACCCCAATTCTAATTTTGTTTCGAACAAAAGTGAGTGAGACAGGCTTCATCTGCTCTAGTCTCAACTAGGTAGAGAAGAACTGGTTATGCCTTCCAATCAAGTTAAAGATGTGGGTGATGGTATCACGACTTGTTACCCCCTTATAATCCAACAAATTATGTTAGTCACATTCATAGATGAAATAGGAATGAAAAAACCAATAAAGGATAGAAACTTCCTTGAGAGAAATGGGAGACTGGAATGACTGAATTAAAAAGAAAAGATCCTAAGATCCAACACCAGTTTTGTCAACTTTTAACTTTTTATAAGAAGTTCTTAAATCTTGAAGAACCTTATAGATCAATGATTCACACTTTTGTGCTTGTTGGAATTGGTCCAGCGTCATAGAATCATCTGTCTCATCTACTTTGGACATATCATCATCCTCCAAATCATCCGTATCACTCATGTCTAGATTGCCATCCTCAGAAGTTTGGTGAGGACAATGAAAGGCTATAGAGACCATCTTAACTATAATTGCATGGGCATCTTCTGAGGCGGCATTTGATATATCCAAGGTGGACGAGTTGGAAATCAACAAGATAAGGTGAGGAGATTTTGAATGGCTACTTTCCCCTATCTTTTCCTTCGTAAGAGGTGCAAGGACTTGGGTTTTAGAAAGGGAGGAAACCCTTAAGCTAGCGTTAGGTGAAGACTTGTGGAGGACGCTACGAAGAGATCTGTTAGATGGATTCTTGCCCTTTGGATTAGTTGATGATATTGATAGGTTCTGAGACATTGGATTAGTAGGTGGTATAGAATTAAAATTCTCAATAAGCAAGTCTTGGGGAGTAATGAAAGGAGTCTTTTTAGTTGTTTCTAGAACAGAGTAACGAGCATAGGAAATGATGTGATACCACACCCTCGTCATCTCCCTCTCCCTCTGCCACGTGCCATATGAGAAGCTATAGTCGGTGCCACATGTTCTTTGGAGGTCTCATATGGTTGCCCACCCATGGTCACGCGTGGAGTACGTGAGGACTAGCCCAGCTCTGACCACTCACCTGGATTCCCCGTAGGGATATCAACATCCTTACTTCAGAGAAGTCCACCAGTTTGTTTATCTCCTCTGGTAGGTTCGTGACCTTGAACCATCCTTTGCAACCTGGTCAGATCCAAGTGGCTCATAAGAAACCTTGGCCTCTGACATATGATGACCACCAAGGTCAAACCACAAAGGTGAGGAGGATCTCCTGTGAGCATCGGGTTGCTGAGGATTACAAGAGTTTGCTCCATGTCCATTGAAAGAAAGGGTGCCAAGGGGCTAGCTGTAAAATGATTCTGTTAACAGCCTACATGCCATCAAACAAGATCTTTTGTATAACTTCATTGGTCTCACAATGAATTAGGAGAAAGCCATTTGGAAGGTTAGAAATATGTACTGCGCCAAGGTCACTCCATTTAGCTTGAACAATAATCTTCACTTGGTCAAAAGGAGGAGGTTTCCAAAAAAAATTATGATACAGAGAATTTTGGAAATGCATCTTGGCTCTAGAAGTAACGTCAAAATCCATGAGAACAAAATCTATAGTATTTTCCTTAATCTTCAGCAAAAGAAGGACCATCTAAAGAGTGGATGTATATATCCACCAATGAACTGTTAAAGTTATCTTTAACCAGGGAAGGGGTCGGTTCTCCACTTGCCATAGCGACTAAGGGAAGATGAACAATAGTCAAAGGAAGAAGATGTACGTGGTTGAAAAGTTATAAAGTGTGTGTTTGCACCAAACTGAATTCTCATATTGAAGACCTTCACCAAGATGTTAGTATCCCTGGGCCAAGTGATGCTCCTCTGATGCTAATGGTTGGAAATTAAAGTTCCATTTTAGGTAGATGATGTGCAACAAGAAAAAGAGCGATCCATTTATTTTAGAAAGAAAAGTGAAATGAGATAAAAAAAAAGTAATTCATAATTTAAATTTCTTGATTAAACAGGGCTTGTGAGTCCATGGATATTCATAATACTCAAAGATCGATAATATATATATTGACAAAAGCGACAAGCACCACTCCACATGGGGGTTTTAAAAGGGACAGGTAGATATATTGGTGAATTAGTTACTATGGCTTAACAACAGATTAGGCAATGATCACCGTCGCTTGCACCCAAGATGATATATCAGGGACCGTAGTCCCATAATCCCACAATGCTAAATCTCTCCTGTTTTACAACCCTGGAGGAGTGGAGAATATGACTCCTCCCACAGATGACCCAATGATAACGCACTATCAATATTTTTACAATATTGCACAATACTATTATTGTATAAATGGTAGAGGGATTCGTTCCTCCACTACTCCTCCCCTAATCCCTCTGTCTCCCCACTTACGTTCATAGACATGAATTTGCATTATAGTGGGCGGTGTTTGGCTTGAGAATACTTTTTTTTACAGTTAACATTTTGCATATGACACTTCAAGTGCTCCAAAAGGTAATAAAAAAATGGGATTTTTACTTGCATACCCCTGTAAAATCATGAATTTTCTTAAATACCCTCATAAAAATGATATTTGTTCGTGTAACCCTACAAATTAATTCTATTTGCTTATATGCCCCTATGGTTAAGTTGACTTTTAATGGTATTAAATCAATGGATGGAATAAGGGTAAATTACCAAAATGGGTTTGCTTATATGCCCCTCTAAATTTTTCTTCTTCTTATTTTGTAGACATTATTCATTTCATTCAACAAATAATCATTATAGGTTCGTTAATATACCGATCAAATTTTTTTATTATATTTTATAGACTTTAAATTATTTAAATTATAGATAACCACTATAATTTTTTTATATACACTATAATTATTTTTTAAAATTATTAAAAATCATGATTTTTTGAGTAAATTGATATTTTAAGGTTTTTATAAACGTCTCTAAAAAAATTTATATTATCACATGCTCTTTACAAACACAACCTAAAAATAGGTAAAAATTATGACATGTAACAATATATAACAAATAATTTCATACATCTACTCAAAATATAATCAAATATGAAATTTATAAGAAAGAAGTCCGATAATTGTTTTTTGAACATCTATCCAATATCAAGTTTTTTACCATCAAGTTCTCTAAAGGACATCAATTTTTTTGAACAAACAAGTTCCCCACAAAATTCTTTAAAATTGGGAGGTTCTCCTAGTAAGCTCCGGCGACGGCATTGATCACGCAAAGACCTCTGACGGTGAACGTAACGGCACATGCACAGATGCCTCTGCTCGGGCATAGCTGGTGATGAAATGGTCCAGTAGGGTTAGGTTGAAACCTCCGGGGATGGCGTAGACGTCTCTAACGCCGATTTGAAAAAGCCGGCGAGTGAGATGGTTTGGCTTGAAGGGATTGGTGAGAAGGGAACCTCAAAAGATGGTGGCTGAGTGGTTGAGAAGTTTGGGAACTTTTCTCAAATGCTTAGGTTGGATGATGTTAAAGGAAATTGGGTAATTTTGTTAAGTTGGGTTAAGTGGGAACTATGGTTAATTCCATAAACCCTAACGATGGCTAACTGTAACTAACAACAGGGATATATAAGTAAAAATGTTAGTTTTATGGGGTATGCAAGCAAATAGTATTTTTATGGGAGTATTTAAGCAATTTCATAGTTTTGCAGGAGTATGCAAGCAATTTTCCCAAAATAAATTTATATATCAATAGATTTTCTCCTTTTGATAATTCATCTTATTTCCTGTGCATATAATGCTTTATAAAAGATTAAGGCGAAAAGGAGCCCTCCAATCTATTTGGCCAGGAGACCGATCCAAACATTTTCATCTTTATTCATTCAGTTGTTTTTCCCCCCACGTAACTCTAATTTTATTTTATTTGTTTAGCTAAAAGAAGATATTTGATGTGATAGGAACTACAAAGGATGAAAGCCTTTTTGGTTTTTATTTGATTAAGCAAAGAAGATGAGGTTAAACTTTTTTTTTCCAAATATTGAGTTGAAAAATAAATTTAATTTGAGATAATCAATATTTAATTTAAGCATTGCAAGTAAAATATTTTAAAATTTAAAGTTTATTTCTATAAATACTACTTAATATTTTTTAAAATTAATTATTAAATATATTTATTTTAAGAAACCAAATTTACAGAAAGATAAGTTTGTAAGTAATTGAATTTGATTTGCAAACGATGGGGTGAATTACATAAATAAATAGTTTCATGGAGAAGAAATCAAAGTTGTTACGTGTCTGTGTCACATATTGCGATCGATATTCATGAACCACGTGCTTGAAGAAAGAAATAAAGAAAAAAAATTAATGAAAAACAGCAGCACCACCTTTTTCAATGACATCACATGCCTTAAAATAACATACTTCCAAAACCAAACTCCATCTTTTTTTAATTATAACTATTGTGAAAACCTATGCTAACGTCACGGCACTGTATAAAAAAAAATATTATAAAAATAATATAAATTATATAAAAAAATTAATAATATAATTTTTTTAAGGGTAAATTATTTATTGATCCTTTGTACGTTTTGAAAATGGTCGGATAGACCCTCTGACAAAACACATTTCTCTGCAGTCCTTCATTTTTCAAAGTATCATCTTTTAGTCCTTTCCATCTCCCTCCGTTAGTCATGGACGTGAGGATTTTTGAGAAATGCCAAGATTGTCCCTTTGCAATTTCAAGGCATGGCAGCCCTTTCTTTTCAATGCGCAAAGAGGACCTTTCTTCACCATTTGTCTTCTTAGAGAAGACACTAGGCACTAGAGTTCTCTTTTCCTCATTCTTCATATGAAAGGAGTTCTTCTTTATGTGGGTAATTTCCTTGTTTTTCTTATTTTTTTTGTGGAGCTTCTAACGAAGCATAACTGGTCCTCTCTTCATCACCTTCCCTAATTTCCCTCGTCCGCGGAGAGCTTCCGATTTGTTGGAGCTTCTGCCTAGAGGCCAAGGTAGCATTTGGAAGAAACTCAACACTAAGATACATGTTACTGTGGTGGAGTTTACGTCTGACTTGCATGGGTTCCCAACCTAACCCTTCTTTTGATGTTGCAAATTCAAAATGAAAATGTTTTACAGTATTGTAAAGTACAACCGGGAGGTCTATGTGTTGGACTTTACTGTACTGACTGACTGAGAGATTGTATTGAAGAACATTTGTACATACTGGAGTATGGAACCACAATTAAAGTACGTTATTCGAGATGAACATAAGACACTAAGTTCACAACAGAAGATGAATTCCAGAGAATGTGCAGTATTCACTAAATATTCAGTAAAACTTTGGTTGATAAATGGTTGATGCACCACAGTTGTATGTTAATGTTCTGCACATGATGACTATTACTTTAGTTAATGACCGCGTCCTAGCATTAGTTTCCATTGATAGTGATTTGATTTGTTTCTATTATTCGTATGTCATAAGTGTTTATTTATTGCATGGAAATGTTTAGTTTTGACATGAAAGTGTTTAGTTTCTTTATGAAAGTATTAATTTATCCGCCCTAACTGTTTACTTATTACACTAAGTGGTTATTTATTATCAATTTGGTGAGCAAACCATTATTATCACAACATGCTTCATCCAATCGATTATCTGAAGCCTAGGTTGGGGTAAATGAAGGATTGACAGTATCCATGTTCTATCAAGATATAGAAGGTGACATTCTCATCGTCGGGCAACATTTCCAAGACACCAATGATTTCAATAATACACTGTCTGACATTGCCATCAAACGGAATTTCAACTTCTAGTTCATTAAAAATGACCGCAGTAGGGTTACTGTTTCATGTGCCGCTGATGGATGTCAATGGTGTATTCATGCCTCAAAAGATGGTACTCTCCCCACGTTTAGAATAAAAACACCAGAAGAAGATCACACATGTAGCGGGGGTATTGCCACATGATCACACCCTAGAGCTTCAAAGAAATGGGTTAACGGGCAAGTGATGAAGAAATCAAGGGATTGACCTCTGTATTGAGCAGTGGATATACAATGAGATATATTGCTAGATCATGGTGTTCATCTGTCATACAAACAAGCCTGGATGGGTAAAAAGGTAGCAAGGGGAGTTATAAACGGAAGTAATATAGCAAGCTACGATATGTTGATATGGTATACAGGTAAGGTTGCTGAAACAAATCCAGGTACATTATTATCATTAACAGTAACGCTGATCGGTTTCAGGATGGTTTTTTCTGTTCCGCTCTTCATTGGATAACTTCAAGCGGGGTTTCAGGCCCATGTTATTTCTAGATGAGACGCATTTGCTAGGCGAATATGGTGGTATTTTGTTGGGTGAAAGCAGCAAGGATGGCAATAAAGGATTATTCCATTTATCATTCGCTATTGTCGATAATGAAACTAATGATAATTGGACATGGTTCATATCAAAATAATTAGTATGTCAGTTATGTGTTTAGTATCAGCCTTCACTACAAGAAAGTTATTGTTTAAAAACGGAATATTACAAACGAAATTTATTTCGTTTCTACTTGCAACCGATTAGCAACGGACAAGCAATCGTTTTAAATATAATCTAAATAACAACGGCTTACAAATGACCCATTTAAAATATCATTTATTTAAATATTAAAAAATATTCGTTTCTAATCCGTTTCCAATAGAAAGGGACTAGAAACGGAATTAAAAATTAATATTTTATTTAAATATTATTATATATTACAAAATATCCGTTTCTAATCCGTTTCAAATAGAAAGGGACTAGAAACGGATTTAAGAATTAATATTTTATTTAAATATTATGAAATATTAAAAAATTCCGTTTCTAATCTGTTTCTAATAGAAAGGGACTAGAAACGGATTTAACAATTAATATTTTATTTAAATATTATTAAATATTAAAAAATATCCGTTTCTAATCCGTTTCAACTAGAAAGGGACTAGAAACAGAAATAAAAATTAATATTTTATTTAAATATTATTATATATTACAAAATATCCGTTTCTAATTCGTTTCCAATAGAAAGGGACTAGAAACATATTTAAAAATTAATATTTTATTTAAATATTATTATATATTACAAAATATCCGTTTCTAATCCATTTCAAATAGAATTAATATTTTATTTAAATATAATTATATATTACAAAATATCCGTTTCTAATCCGTTTCAAATAGAAAGGGACTAGAAACGGACTTAACAATTAATATTTTATTTAAATATTAGAAATATCCGTTTCTAATCCGTTTCAAATAGAAACGGACTAGAAACGGAATTAAAAATTAATATTTTATTTAAATAATATTACATATTAGAAAATATCCGTTTCTAATCCGTTGCTAATAGAAAGGGACTAGAAACGGTTCTAAATATTAATATTTTATTTAAATATTATTAAATATTAAAAATTATTATATGAAAGATTTATTTTTTTATAATCATTAAATAAAATAAATATATGAATATTATGATAACCATTAGATAATTGGGAATTTAAATGAATATATTGTTATTATTTATTTTCAGTTAATTTCATGATTTGATAACCATCATTTCATGTGATTCATCCATATTAATTAATTATTGATTTAAAAACAATATAAAAAAAATTGATTACCCTGATTTTATAACTTTGAAATGATATATTTCTTAATTATATATTATTTATAATTTTTATAAATAGATATTTTTTTAATATATGCATAAATTAAAGAATGAATATCATGACAGTTTTGACCTTCAAAATATTTCCTTAATCAAAAACACTAAAGAAAGAAAGCAAGTACTACTTCCCACCCCAAATCCAGATGAGTCTATGTAAACACTACCAACACTAGCTGGTTCGGGTTGGGGCTATGCCGATGCGGCCCAGCCCATTTCGAAGTTTGCCTCTTTTGATTCCCTCTCTCTTTCGTTACTCCTTTCTCTGCCCATCTCACGCTCTCTTCTCTCAGTTTCTGAGTTTCTCTCCGTCTTCATCTCTGTCTCCATCTCCGTCTGCAAGCCATCGGTATAGCGTAGCGTTGTAGATGCTTCCGTCTTCGAGATCCAAACCCTCGCGCTCACCGCCGGCACAGCTCTGGTGGCTCCCCCGCCGCATCGAGGAGAAAGATGAAGATGTCGATGAGGCGAAGCGATCGACGTAGTCCTTGAGCCATCCTCCCCTCCCGCCGGTGGATTCCAGAGGTGGCGGCGTCTCCTCCTTCATGGCGTTCTCGAGGTCTCGTCTCACTCTTGCGACCACGGATTCAATGCCCTCTTCTTCGGATCCGATCGAGAAGGATCTAGGAAGTGGATAAGGGATTGGTGGAGTTGGGATCTCGAGGCCGGAGGTGGTGATCGGAGAACGACAGAGAGGGTAGGAAGGGGAAGATCGGAGCCAGGCATTGATGCAGGAGACGTGGAAGGGGTGGCGGCAGGCGGGGAGGATGCGGAGCCGATCCTGAGGACGGAGGTGGGAGAGGCACACCGCGCAGTCGCCAGAGAGACGTGCTGCTACAGCGGTGGAGATCAGGAGTGATGCGATCAAAGCCTTTGCATCGTGATCGGTTGTTGAGATGGAGCCGGAGCTGGATTAGGGTTAGGGTTAGGGTTTGGGATGGGTGGAAAGGAGGGAGAGGGGAACCGGGAGAAGAGACGGAGGAGGAGGTGGATGGAGGCGGAGGCGGCGATGACGAAGATGAGGATGGCGGCGATGATGAGGAAACTGGGGTTGTAGGATCCGGCGGAAGCGTGAGGGTTTGGATCTCGAAGAACTTGTCTTTGTCCCTGCTTAATGTGGGGAAGGGTTCTTGTTTTTGTTTTGATCAATTTATTAGAGTCTTCAACTCTCATCTTCTTTATGTCATCAGGAACTTCCTTTTGTATAATCCTCTTTTATTTTCTTTTTTTGGGATTTTTTTTGTTATGTAGATTATAGTGGGGAGAATTGGCACTGAGACACCTACCAACGAGGCTGGCGAAGTCACAAGGTTTATAAAGAACTCCTTTTCCCCTTGTCAAAGTAACTAAGCTGTTGTAATTCTATGCTGTTGTGTTTTCTCTGCTGTCATTTATCTCTCATTGCTGTTCCTGTGTAGTCATCTGCAGGGTATGTTCAACAGGACAATAAGATTGTTAGAGGCTGGAATCAAACCAGTGTAAACTTAACCTTGACAACACTTCTATTCTTATTATCTCATTCGCTTGGGAATCATACATGTGTCATCTGTTGTTTTCTATTTTTCTTCTTAATCTTAAGGTTTCTGTCTTGATTCAGGTATGTTTTCGATGGTCAGCCACCTGATCTCAAGAAGCAAGAACTAGCAAAGAGGTTCTCCCTAAGTGACTCTCTTTATGAAAGTTTAATAATTTGATTTGTCCAAGCTCAGAATAAACCAATAGGTGCAGTATTTTCATCCGATCACTTTTTTATCCTTTAGGTACTCAAAGACGGAAGATGCTAGCAAGGAGTTGACAGCAGCTATAGAGGTAGCTTTACTCTACTGTTCTTAGAGGTGTGCATGTTTTTTTGTTAGTATGATTGAATTGTCTATCTTATTGATGACATACTAGCATATCCCATTCCTCAATGATATTATGATTGCTCATCACAATAATTCTTAGGTTGTGTGGTTTACTGCCAAAATTAAGATAAGATTATCTTGTGCATTATTTCTGGATGTGACTACTGTGACAGTATTAAAGGTACGCTAACCTTATTATGGTGCTTGCTAAAGACAAATGTTAATGTGCACAAATTCCTGGATTCAAACTCATGTGCTGACAAAGATGCTTTTAGCGATTAATGAGTGACTAGGATAAGTGGATTTGTATCATATTGTGTCACCCAGACAATCAGTTTTTTATGGTTCCTAGTTTTGGTAGTGTGTCTTTGCATTATATCAAATTGTGATTTAAGATATATGATAATTTTGTCATGATTAATTTCTCTCTCAGATTGATGTGTTTGCCTATTGAAGTTGGCCTTCTGCCATTCCTTAACAAAATGTGAATGATGGTGAAAGGTTTTCAATGGATATGACATGTTAGTGTATTAAATTACGTTCAAGGAAGTGTCATTTTGTAAAAAGGATATGATATATCAATGCCTGCCAATATGTGTGTGTTTCCATATGATATATCAACAGTACCAACACTAGCGGGTTCGGGTTGGTGCTATGTCCATATGATATATCAACAGCATGTTAGTCTGAAGAAAAGCTTGATGTTATTTGAACATTGGATATTACAGTGATTGATGTGATACAGTTGAATATTATCTTCTAAATGGATCTTATATTGAATAAACAGTTCTATTGCTATATGTTAATGGCAACCTGTAAACTTTATTTAGTTCATGTGGTTTGATATTTGCTTTTTAACCATATCAACAGTTAGATAAAGTAGTCAAGCCCTATCTTATTCAGATTATGTTTGAAACCTTCAACACTCCTGCTATGTATGTTGTCATTCAGTCTGTTCTTTCTCTTTATGCTAGTGGTCGCACAACAGGTATGGATAAACTGATTATTTTATGGCTGATTGATTTTTATTTGTCAATTCCCCATTAAGCTTTGCAGGATATGTCTTAGTTAACTGAATATTGGACTAGAACTTTACATAGTATACTTTATTTACATGGTTATCCATTTGCAGTCAAATTTCTACATGCTATTTCTGGAATGCTTGACTACCAGGCTGTTATTATTAGTCACTGGTTAAATCTTTTGGAGTGTTTTAATTAACCATGAGGTCCCTATCTCATAACCTAGGGGTTAATAAATATCAATATGATTCCAGACCATGCAAATTTATCCGTCTCATATTTACTTAAGACTCCCCTTTTAAACTCTGGCCCATCTAGATGTCATTTTTTTTTTCATCTTGCTTTATGTTACATTACACATACATGATCTTGTTGTAGCTGTTTCTTACAATTGGATACTCGTCTTTGTTGAAAATAGAATACATCTTTTATGCTATCTCATATAAAATAATGACCAGAGGTTAACAGTATTGATCATTGCTGTATGTTTTTAATAGTCATATTGGTGATTCACATCTGTAACTTATGTGCATTCAGGTATTGTCTTTGGATTCGGGGATGGTGTCGACCCACACGGTTCCAATCTATGAAGGATACGCACTTCCACATGCAATACTTCGTTTGGACTTGGCAGTCGTAACCTTCATCGATGCTCTCATGAAAATTTTAACTGAGCTTGGTTACTCTTTCACCACAACAACTGAGCATGAAATTGTGCGGGACATGAAGGAAAAACTAGCTTATATTGCTCTGGACTATGAGCGAGAGCCGGAGATCGCCAAAACCGACTCATCTGTGGAAAAAGAGCTATGAGCTTCCGATGGCCAAGTGATTACCATTGGTGCCGAGAGATTCCGCTGTCCCGAGGTTCTCTTCCGACCCTCTATGATAGGAATGGAAGCTGGCGGCATACATGAGACCACATACAACTCCATCATGAAGTGTGATGTCAATATTAGGAAGGATCTATCACGGTAACATTGTTCTCGATGGTGGGTCTACTATGTTCCCCGGTATTGTCGACGGGATGAGCAAGGAGATAACAACATTGGCACCTAGCAGCATGAAGATCAAGGTGGTAGCTCCACCAGAGAGAAAATATAGTGTTTGGATTGGTGGTTCTATTTTGGCTTCCCTCAGCACTTTCCAGCAGGTTTGTGTTGCCATCTTCTTCTCACATTATAAAACACACAGGCACACAACAATTGGTATTAACCAGAATTTTTTGTTTTGATTGCAGATGTGGATTTCCAAGGCAGAGTACGACGAATCTGGCCCATCCATTGTCCACATGAAGCGTTTCTAAATACTGAGAGAATGAGAGAGTGAGTTGCAGAACATTGCTGGAAATTTTTGCTTGTTTCCTTTTCCTTTCTTTCCTCATATTTTCATGTTTAGCTCGGACAAGGTTGCAACCAATTTATTCATTATTTTTCAACTTATTTTCCTATTGACATTTGAGAAGATTGTGATGCTCTGTTCTTTGAGAAGTAGCATGTTTTCTGTTGCTTTAAATTTGTGTATTAGTGAGGGTTCACATCTTAAGTTCTCCAATAATCAATTATTTCTAAAGTCACAATTTGTATGCTTTTTATCTGAATACTTGGTTCTTTGGTTCTAATATTTCATGCATTTTTTTTTTCTGTGAATTTGGATTATTATGATTTTGCTAATTTTGTGAATTTCATTCTTGATCACAACCTTTTCAACTAGCTCTATGATTAAAGTTGCTTTACTGAATTCTCCTTGTCATATTGGTCTAGGCTTGTGATCATTTAGGTTATTAAATGCTTGCCAAGGAGAGGTTTTGTTTTAAGATGTTTAGGTTTATAATTTCCTTACTTACGGAACCAGTGCAAATAATTCTTTGATTCTCTCATGTTCTTTTTTATTTGTTAATTCAATTTGGTCACTAATTTGTCATATGCTTTTTATTTTGTGTTGAACATATATACTTAAACATTTCTTTTTGTATGAATTGAGGAATTTATCTTATTTGTTGGTATTTTAGATTTAAAAATAAAATTCATGTACCAGGTTTTAAAAAAAATCATGAATATAATTTTTATTTTTATTTTTTACTTGAATGTTAGAAACGGATTAGAAACGGATTTACTTGTTTTAATATTGTTTTTTTAATTAAAAAAAATAGAAACGGATTAGGAACCAAAAAACTTTTTGTTTCTAATGAGGAGGGACAAATAAAACAAAAAAATATTCCGTTTGGAATCTGTTTCTAATTTTTGTCACGGTAAAACCTTTTGTTTTAAATTGATTTCTAAATCTAGAAACGGAATTACAACAGAATTTCGAAACGGATTAGCAACATACATTATTCTGTTTTAATTTTTCAAAAATTAGAAACATATTGGTGTCCATATCTAATCCGTTTATAGATTTAGAAACGGAACAATTTTCCGTTTCTATTTAAATTAGAAACAAGAGTTTTTGAAACAGATAAATTCCGTTTCTAATATGTTTCTAAATTGAATTAGCAACGGATTAGAAACGGAAAACGCTGTTTCTAAACAGTAATTTTCTTGTAGTGCTTAAAGTGTTTATTAATCATGTGTTTGTGTTTATTATCAGCACTTAATTGTTTAGCATCCGTTCTAAGTGCTTATTATCCATTCCAAATTGTTTCTTATCATGTTTAAATGTTATTATCATGCTTAAGTGCTTATTACCCGCCTTAGGTGTTTATTATCATCCTTAAATGTTTATTATCATGCTTAATTGTTTATGCATACGTAGTTTATTATCATACCCATTAACGATGGTTCTTGTTTATTATCATACTCAATATTATAAGTACAAACTGATGAACATAATGTATAACCGGCTTGAAGCTTCCCAGCATTGGGAAACACATCTTTGCCCTATAATACATAAGAAGATAGAAGGTGTAATTAATGAAAGTAGGTGACTAATCATGCAAGCCTATACAAACATCCATCGTTATGTGGATGATTATCATACAATCGAATCATATAGGGTCACGTATGGGAGACCAATCTTCCCAGTACTAGATCATGACAAACCATTCAATGAATCTTGCCCCATATAAATTCGACCACCAATCTCAAATAAGAGGCCCGGCGGGTAGAGAAGCTGGTGGTTTGAGTCGCAAGCCTCTGGGATCCGAGAATTATGTTGTAGTCAGTGTCACGAGGTCAGCCACAATCGAGTAACATGTAATGAAGTAATTACGGAATGAGTGTGGCCACGGTTAGGCCTTTTTCTTATGTACGAGAAACACAAGGGTTTAATGACTTGCAGATATTAAGGAGTACTTATACCATATAATAAACACTTCCATGTAATACTGAACAGTTTATTGCAAATAATGCATACTTAAGGCCAATAATGAACACTCTATAGCAAACAATGCATACTTAAGCAAATAAGGAACACTTGCAAGGAATAAACACTCAATATCATCTGATGTAATTGTGAGCTATGACAAAACCCTGCTAGTCATTTGTTCTTGAGAATGAAATTAGATTTTGGAGGAGGGGTTTTGTGTACTTCCACACGATTGGCTTCTTCGTTGCACTCTGCTTTGATAAAGAAGTCCATGGTTGTTAGCATGGCCGCCATAGCCTTATCCATGGCATCATCATCATCCCCATCATCCCCATCATCCCCTGAAATTGTGTTCCCAGTCTTCAGTTTTGCCTGGGATTCATTGACGGTATCAATATCATGCACTGTTTCAAAATGGAGGGCTGATGTAGCGTCTCAAAACCAAGGATGATATGGTTCCTTCCTCATCTCTTCTCCTCCCTCCCTGCAATAACACCCTCCAAAAATGGTCCGGCAGTAAAGGTGGTCTTTGCCTGAATCTGGAGAAGGAACTCCTCCAAACATGACAGTTCTCATTTTCCTAGGCTTAGAAAATAGGGTGATGGGACTGAAAAGTAACCACCTCTTTTTCCCATATGCATTGGAACTCCAACTTCACCAAGGGCATCACCGTCATTTCCATGGCAAGTTAACTCTGCCTGGATGGAGTTGATTGAAAAGTAAATTATTTCAAAAGGAGGGAGTTTTTAACCATTTGAAAAAGTCAAGGGAGTTTTTGGCCATGTGAAAAAGGTAGAGGCACCTTTTGAGCAATTCCTCTTTTCTTTTTAAAATTATTTTGTACAGGAAGTATATTCCCAAATTTTGAAATATATATGAAAATTTTTGTCTTGTTAATTTTTATATTTGTAAGACCAAATTATGGAAGAAAATATTATTTCAATAAATCTTTTGAAGCATAATAATTAAATATTCAATACTAATATACTAACCATATGGTTGTGTTAATTTTTTTCAAATTGTTTTATTTTTTTTAATTATTCTTGCTAATTATGGTAGTTTTCATATATTTATTTCCCAAAGCGTACGAATTATTGGAAATATTTTAAATTTTGTTAACATTCTCTTGGGTAGGGGTGGACATGGGTTAGGCTGGGTAGGGTCTGGGCTGGGTCAGACTAAAAAATTCAACCTATATATTCAGGCCGAGCTGAGCTGGGCCATGTTCGGGCCAAATTATTTTGGTCCGAACTCGACCCATTTGATTTTCATTAGGCCCAGGTCTAGCCTAGCTCAACCTAATAAATAAATAAATTTTTGTGGAATAATTGAAATAACTAAATAAAATCACTATTACAACCCCTCAAATTTTGTTAAACAATTAAATAAAAAGACAAAACTAGATGAAAAAGAATGCATGCATCCCTACACATATAAAATATTAGAAAACCAAAAGCAAAGCCTAGAAAGTTACCTAGTATTTTCAAACATGTCTTTTTTTTAATATTGGTATAATATTAAGAAAGCAAATAAAAGAAAACAAACAAAAACAATATGTATGTGGACAGGAAGGACATAACCAACTTCTTATTAACGTCCTTATTTATCACATCAGTGTGTTATACAAGATTACAAAGCCTCTATTTATAGGCTAAGAGGAATATGAAAAGTTACACATTATTAAACTTCCTCATAAATATGGGAAAATGAAGAGACATAAGATGACGTAAATTCATTAGAGTTTTAGAAATTTACTGATGAAGTGGTTTGGGAGTTTGGGGAAAAAAGAGTTATACATTAATAGGCATCCAGTATTAATGTATAACTGAAGGTATGTCTTTCTAGGAGGTGATATCATGAAATAAGAGGATAGTATATAAGAATTACATGAGATTTTTTTTTTTTATGATTTATGTAACAAAAGATTTTGTGGGTCACCTGACAACACCTCTCAACAACTTCTGTAGAAATATGTCTATATATAATTATATTATATATGGCCATAGGACTTAAAAAAAACACAACCAACCCTTTTGGCAAGTAGTTGAAATAAGTGCAAGTTACACGTTAAAGTCAAATCAAATCCTCTTGTTTGACCACCGCACTGATTTTTACTTGATTCATATCCTTAATGATAATGAGGCATCTTTTAAATTTAATATTTTAAAAATGATGATGATCTAAATTTTAATATTATAATGATGATATTGATTTTTGGCTTTGGTCAAACATTTTAATGTTGGCTCATAAATAAATATGTTGTTGTCTTGTATATGACTTCCAATTAAACATGGACCTTTGTTTTCTCTTAAGTCTATGTTTTTTAAAATTGTGTTTTTTTTTAAAATTTATAGCCTACATATATATATATATATATATATATTATGATGATGATTAGTTTTAGTTTTTAGCCTTCATCAAATGTTTTTATGTTGGCTCATAAATAAATATATTGTTTTCTTTTATATGACTTCCAAGGGATGAACATGAAATCAGTGCAAGGCTCTCACAACTCCTAGAAAAGAGGAAGATAAGTCTATTAATGCAGCAACTGAAGATGCAAATGATGCATTGGTTTATTATGTTGTGTGTCTGATTGAAACCTAGATTATGGATTTCGGTTCTTCATTCCATGCTTCTCCTTGTAAGGATATGATGTTAAATTTCAAGAGTCAAAATTTCGGCAAAGCTCATCTTGTCGATGATGAGGTTTTGGAGATTATGAGTATAGGAGACATCAATCTAAAAACTTCTTTAGGTATCTTTTGGACACTGAGGTTTTTTCCTTGCTCTCAAGAGGACGCTTATCTCTATGGGACAATTAGATGATCAGGGATATCATGTCATCTTTAGATACCGTGAGTGGAAAATAGTGAAAGAAAGTTTTATTATTGCTCATAGTTGGAAGAAGGGGACTCTATATATGATTGAACTACCATCAGATAAAGCTAATGCAGTTATTAGTAGAAGTGATCCTTCAACTCTGTCGCAGCAATGACTTGGCCACATGAGTGAGAAAGGTATGAAGATGCTGGTCCCCAAGGGGAAAATTCCATAATTAAATTTTGTGGAAGTTGGTTTTTGTGAATCGTGTGGCTTGGGAAGCAAAAGAGGGTCACTTTTGCAAAATTAGGTAAGATACTGAAGGTTGAGAGGCTGGAGCTAGTTCATACAGATGTGTACGGACTAACATCAGTTGCTTCATTTGGAGAATCGCTCTACTAAGTCACTTTTATTGATGACTCGATTGGAAATGTATGAGTTTATTTCTTGAAGCATAAATTTGATGTTTTTGCTACCTTCAAGAAGTAGAAAGCTACCGTTGAGAATGGAATAGGCTTGAAAATCAAGTGTTTGAAGTCGAATAATGGTGTGAATATAGTAGCTCAGAATTTATTGATTATTATGCTGAGAATGGGATTAGCATGTTGAAAACTACTCTTGAGAAAACTTAGCAGAATGGCATTGTTGAAAGGATAAACAAAACTTTGAATAAGACGGCAAAGAGTATGTGGCTTTAATGCAGGATTACCGAAAATGTTCTGGGCAAATTCAGTGAATGCAACAACCTACATCATTAATCGAGGATCCTCAGTTCCTTTGGGGTTTAAGATTCTTTAGGAGGAGTAGCAAGGCAAAGAAGTCACTTTCTCACACTTGAAGGTATTTGAATGTGTTTCCTATGTGTTTGTTAAAGATTCTGACAAAGATAAGCTTGATCCAAAAGTAAGGAAGTATATCTTCATTGGCTATGGTTCAGATGATATGGGGCATTGTTTTTAGGATGAGGTTAACAAAAAAGTCATCAAAAACAGGGATGACACATTCAATGAGAATGTAATGTACAAGGATAGGCATGCACCAAATTCTAAGGCTAAAAGGAAATAGAATGAAAAATAAAATGTCATGTGGGAAGATATTACATAAGATGATCTTAAAGGACATAGTGAAAGTTTAGGGAACAAAAATACAAATGATGTAGTTTCAGTTATTCTAGAGGCAGAATTGAGGATATCTATAGAGTTTCATGACCTCTATAAAGATACTCTTCTTCAGCAAATTACTTGTTTTGGACTAAAGATGGTGAGCCTCAATGTTATCCTGAGGCATTACAGATGATTGATTTAGCACAGTGGGAGTTAGCCATGAATAAGGAGATGAGTTCTCTCGAGAAGAATGAGACTTTTCCATTAACTGAGTTACCATCAAGGAAGAAGGTTTTGTAGAATAAGTGGTTATATAGAATCAAGGAAGAGCATGATGGAAGCATAAGGTACAAGGCAAGACTAATGGGCAAGGGGTTTTAATAGAAAAGAGGCATTGACTACAATGAGATTTTCTATCCTGTGCTCAAGATGACTACTATCAGACTATGCTAAGTATTGTGGCTGCAAAGGCCTTACATCTAGAACAGCTAGATGTTAAGATCATTTTCTAACAAGGTGATCTCGAGGAAAACATCTACATGGCACAACTAGATAGTTTTCAAGTAGCTGAGAATGAAAACTTAGTTTGCAAGTTGAGAAAAAGTCTATATGGTTTGAAGCAAGCACCAAGTTAGTGGTACTTGAAGTTCGACAGCTTGATGAGAAGGAGTGGGTACAACATATGTGCTTTAGATAATTGTTGTTATTTGAAAAAATATGATTCATCATATATCATATTACTGTTGTACGTTGATGACATTCTAATTACAGGGGCTAATATGAATGAAATCAACAGATTGAAAAGATAGATATCTGAAGTGTTCGAGATGAAGGATTTGGGTGCTTCGAAGCAAATACTTGGTATGAGCATCAATAGGGACATATTTGAAGTACTCTAAAATTATCCCAAGAAAAGTTCAGTCTCCAAGATGCTAAGATCATAAGCACACCTTTGGGAATCACTTCAATCTCACAAAGAAGCATTCACCTCAAATGGAAAAAGGCAAGGAAGGTATGGCTAAAGTCCAGTATGCATCTACAGTTGGTAGCATTATGTATGCAATGATATGTACGAGGTCAGACATTACTCATGCATTGGGAGTTGTTAGTAGATTTATATCTAATCTAGGGAGAGAACATTGGGAAACAATTAACTGGTTATTACGCTACTTGTACTTCCAAAGTTTCATTATGTTTTAGAAGAACATATGTTATTTTGGAAGGATATTCTAATACAGATTTGGGTATTTGTTTGGATACAAGGAAAAGCACTGCTGGGTATATTTTCACTATAGGTAGTACAATAATTAGTTGGATGTCTCGATTTCAAAAGAGGGTTGCTCTTTTGAATACAGAAGTAGAATATATGACCATCTCAGAAATTAGTAAGGAGATGATTTGGTTGTAGAATCTTCTTGAGGAGTTTGGAAAGAAATAGGTTGACAATGTTCTTTATAGTGACAGTTCGAGTGCTATTCATCTTACTAAGAATCCTATGTTTCATGTGAGGACAAAACACATACAACTGAGGTATCATTTTATTAGAGAATTGATCAGTGATGGCATCTTGTCCTTGATGAAGATCTCTGACTCAAATAATCCTGGAAATTTGTTGACCAAGGTATATATTATAGATTAGTTGAAGCTTTGCAAAGCTTCAATCGGCCTTCAAAGTTAATTGATGAGAAGGCGTCTCTTGCGGGAGTTCAATTGCACAAGCAACTCAGTGAGGGCCTTGCTTGGTTTTTCATTGGCAGAACCCCTGGAAGTAAAATGTTATTTAAAGCCCATACTGATATGAAACTTTTTTAATCATTTTACTATTCTCTTCATAAATATCCCTATAATTGTAAACCCTAATTGTGAGTGCAAGATTTGATACTAGTGTGGCCATGGATGTAGGTCTTTTTGACCGAACAACGTAAAATCCCTCGTCTATTTGTGTGTGATTGTTTTTCTTCTTGTTCTTGTCATTGTTTAGATCCACTACTCATTATTTGATCCTCAAAATTGTTCTAATCAAGTATTGTAGATTTGTAAATTATGGTTCTTTTGAGGTATAGATTTGGTTATAGATGCATATTTGTTTATCTGTTTTGGTGGTATAGGTTCATGCTTATTTTTTTTGGGTAAACTACTTGGTTGGTCACTAAAATTTTTGAGGTTTTCTATTTTGGTCACTGAACTACAAAAAATTTCAATTGGGTCACTAAAATTGATGTTTTCTTTTAATTAGGTCACTTAAGCCAACGGTGTTACCATGATACTAACATGGACTGCCACCTTACCTACCACTTATTACCCGTTGCTGACTTGGCAAAACCCTCTCGCTCATGTTGTTGATATGGTATTCCACATCATTGATTTGACATGCCATGTCAGCGATTACTTCCCTTCTTCTCATTGTTTCACTGAAGCCCGAGAGCCTCACCCCTCCACTCTCCCAAAAGCTTCATCTCTTTCAAGCCCTAAAGATGTGCCACTAAACCCATTCTTACAAATACACTAAGCCAACCACAAAGACAACAAACAAGGCTAGTGCATCAAGCTATATTAATTTAGCAAAACTTGGAACTATAGCCAAGGGGAAAAGAAAGGTGTATAACTATTCTGGAAATGCTCAGTAAATATTAGTTATGTTTAGCACAAGTTGTTTTGTTAGTTAAGTTAATGTTAAGCTTTCTAATTTGTTTTACCTCATATTCTTTCCATCATGGTACCACTTTATTGAACTACAAAAGCCAAACTCTATAATTTTTCACATATATATAGAACCAATCACCTATTGTCATTGCTTTACTTGAATGAGGTGAAGGAGGGGTTCATAAAGGAATGTAGAGCATGGTAAAGTAAGGAAAAAGAAGTTTATAAGTGATGGAAGTTGTTTGATTAGGAAAAGGATGGGGTGAATTACATACATGAATAAATGTATACCCTAATTGGTTCCTCCACTTTTCTTTCTCTTTTTTTTGATCCCTCTACTTAGAAATGCTTCCAACTAGTCTCTCTACTCTTGGAAAATAGGCCCACTTAGTCCCTCTGCTCTTGAAAATTTCCAACTAGTCTCTGTATTTTTAAAGTAGAGGGACTAGTTGAGAAAAGATTAAAAGTAAATGGACTAAATGGGCCAATTTTCAAAGAATAGAGAGACTAATTTGAAATATTTTTGAGAAAAAAGGAAAAAAATTGTGGGACAAATTCGGGCATTATACTCATAAATAAATAAATAGTTCCGTGGTCACAAAAATTGAAGTCGTTGCGTGGCCCGTGTCACATGCTTGGATGGATGTTCAACAGAACCAAGTGCGGCTTTTTTCTTAAATATTACAAAAACAAATATTTACTAAATTATGCATGTTTGGGATTATTTATAAAAATACGCACATTTGGGGAAAACGGAAAAACTTTCCTTGTTTTCAACTTTTTTAATTTTTTTTAAATATAGAAAACGGGAGAGTTTCTCCAGATTTATTTTTTTTATTTAAAAAATTTAATGTAATTTTTTTAATAAAAAAATGAAAACGGGAGATTAACTCCCATTTTCCCACTTTTTTTTTAATTTTAAAAAAAACTTAACGGTTGCATGCAACTGCACCGTTAAGTTTTAAAGATATTATTTTTTATATAACTAATTGTTTAACTAAAAAAATAATTGTTGATATATACATATATATATATATATATATATATATATATTAACGTTTTATTATTTAAAAAAACTATGAATCTCGAAAAATATTAGAAATAAAATGGTCAAAGTTGCACCGGTAATTAATTAGTACAAAATAGGATGGTCAAATCTGCAATGGTAAGTACTTAGTATAAAGTAGGATTGTCAAACCTACACCGGCCAGTAATTAGCACAAAGTAGGATGGTCAAATCTGCACCGATTAGTAATTACCATAAAGTAGGACAATAAAAAGTGTACCGGTCAGTACTTAGCACAAAGTAGGTCGATCAAACCTGCATCAGTCAGTAATTATTACAAAATAGTTCTGTCAAACCAGTACCGGTCAGTAATTAGTACAAAGTAGGTCGGTCAAACCTGCACCGGTCAATAATTAGTAAAAAGTAGTTTGATCCAACTTGTATCGGTAATTAATTAGGACAAAGTAGGACGATCAAACCTGCACACGTCAGTAATTAGCACAAAGTGCATCCGGCAGACCTGCACTGGTAAGTAATTAGTTCAAAGTAGGTTGGTCAAACCTGCAGCGATCAGTAATTAGCACAAAGTATGACAGCTAAATCTGCACCTGTTAGTAATTAGTACAAAGTATGTCGGTCAAACCTGCACCGGTCAGTAATTAACACAAAGTAAGACAGTCAAACCTGCACCGGTCAGTACTTAGCACAAAGTAGGTCAGTCAAACCTGTACCAGTCAGTAATTAGTACAAAGTAGGTCAGTCAAACATCTACCTGTCAATAATTAAGACAAGTAAAACTTGCATCGATAATTAATTAGGACAAAGTAGGATGGTCAAATCTGCACCGGTTAATAATTAGCACAAAGTAGGTCGGTCAAAGCTGCACCGATTAGTGATTAGCACAAAGTGCGCCTGTCAAACCTGCACCACTTAGTGTTTAGCACGAAGTACGACGGTCAAACCTGCACAAGTCAGTACTTAGCACAAAGTAGGTCGGTCAAACCTGCACCAGTCAGTAATTATGACGGTCAAATCTGTAATGTTCATAAATGAAATTTTCAAAATTCGAGCTCTTTATATAAACCAACATTAGTAGCCCATTTTCACTCTTGCACACTATTTACTCTCTTTAAACTCACTCACCCATACTTCTTCTTCTTGTCTTCAACAATGGCAGAGACTTAACTTGTATTGGTTTACTACAATGGTTCAATCACTGCCAATGAAGACACAATTATATTTTCGTCGGAGGATCAATCATATTTTTATGTCGAAGATGACATCTCTTATGAAAGTTTAAAGAGATACATTAAAGAAAACATTGAGACTGCTGATAACCAAGGAGTTTCATGTATCAAATACCGGCTTCTAATTTCCTCAGGATCCGGTAAGATTTGCTATCAGTCATTAAAATTACGTAATGACCGAGATGTTCGGATGATGTTCGATTGCCACAAAAGAAATCCAAATATTGGTATTATTGAATTGTACGTGGAGTTTAGCGCTGCAACTTTCAAAGGTGCTCCTTCCCAACAACAAATCGCCCCAGATGACCAAGTTCAACACAATATGAAACGGGAGAGGATTTCATCACCATGCCGAGTTAATGAACCGGAAAAGCTCTCTACTGAGTAGAGGGCACAAGATGATTCACCGCCCAATATTTATTTTACTAATTCACAACATCTACAAGGCGGAACAAGTTCTTTTCATGATACTCATGAAACCGAATTCAGCCAGTACGGGCGATCCAGTGGAGACGGTGAGGGTGACGATAGTGTCAACTTTGGGGAAGACACTGAAGCAAGTGTCACTACAACAAAAAACACTTATTGTGACATTTTTAAAGTAACATTTTTGTCAAATGTCACTACAAACCATTAAAATGACTTTTAAACGATAATTGTAATAAATGTTGGTATGCTTTTATTTATTCTTACATTTATAATGACATTTCTACTTATAGTCACAAAAGGTTTTTATTTTGCGATATTTTTTAAGATTTTAGCTACATTGAAAGAAATGACAGTACAATATTATTTTTTAAAACGTTTGTTATGACCCATGTAACAAATATCATAATCCAATATGACTTAAATTGCATTAATTTATTAGGATATATTTGAAAGCACCATTTTAAGTTAGGATATGTATATATCTATATTAAAAAAATAAAAACGATAATTTAAAATTGAAAAAAAAAAGTGCTATTTAAGGGAAAAATAAAAGCATCAATATTTTAATTTTCAAGAGTGTCAAAAATTAGGCGGCAGTTTTTTTTTTATGAGCGCCAAAACCTGCGTGGCTTATAGATTCATGATCTATATATAAGACAAGAAAACCCCCAATAGTGCAAAATGCCAAAAATAAAGTTCTTGTCAGGAGATAAAGTAAGTATCTCGATTTTTTCTTCGTTTCATAATATTTTTTAGCATTGTTTTTCGTGTAATATTGTTTAAATATTTAACTTGTTATTCATTTTGATAAATGATTGATAGTTGATTAATATTTTTTATTAGTTTTTGATTTTTCTCCTTGCCGACAGTGATGACGGGGTGGTCATGACATGGATGCAAGTCTTCCATCCTTAAAATTGTCATTTAGTTTTTTTTTTATTTAATCCTAGTTTTTGTTGAAGTTTTTACAATTTGTCCCCCCTAGGGTTCTTACTATACTTAATGGGACACATATAATTTTGGTGAAGTTTTTACAATTTTTCCCCTTATATAATTTTTTTATTTCTTATAGTGTTCTTGTTACAATTATGGCTCACACATAGCTTTGTTGAAGTTTTATATTCCATCATTTTATTCCAAGTTAAATTATTTAAAGGTTCTTATTATGGTTATGACACACACATACATAACTTGAGACAAATTATATATTCTCCTTCAATATAAAAATAACTTATTTGTACTTTTTTATGCAAATTATATATGCTCCACATGGTTTAATATTTTATTTTTTTATTTGTGTTTCAAATTTGTATTAGTGATTCTAATATATCTTATATGTTTACATTTAATTTAACTTTTATTGTTATATTAATTTTATTTATTAAATATAAAAAAATTTGTAGGCAGGAGATGCTACAAGTAGTCCTCGTCTCAATTACCCACTCAATTTCATTTTAGCGATAATGATTCGGTACAATTTTTATAATATCATCTTGTTATATTTTTAAATTATTAAAATTATAAATTGTATTATTTATTTATCTATTTTTCTTTATTAATTGATTTAGATAGACACTGACGTATTTGTATATTTTATTTTGCAGATAAATTTAAAGCCAATTCTGTGGATTGAAACTTTAGATTTATTATAATATTTGAAAGTTAATTTTTAAAGATTTGTAGATCATTTAGACATTGTTTAAATTAATTTTAAATTTTTAAAATTATAAATTGTATTATTTATTTATCTCTTTTTCTTTATTAATTGATTTAGATAGACATTAATGTATTTGTATATTTTATTTTACAGATAAGAGATCATCATGACAAATTTAAAGACAATTATACGGATTGAAACCTTAGCTTTATTATAATGTTTGAAAGTTATTTTTAAAACATTTGTAGATAATGTTGACATTATTTTAATTAGCTGGATTTTTTAAATTTTTATGAATAATTTTATTAATATTTTATTAAGTTATTTATGCAAATTAATTTTAAAGAATTTAAACTATATCTCATATTTTATTTAATTATATCATATATAAATATTTTTTAAATTAATATTGTGAAAAATTATACAATATTCTTCTACCAACATTTATAAACGACATATAATTTTAAAATTAGTAAAGATGAATAACTTTTACTAACATTTAGAAATATCGACTTAAATTGGTATTCATATATAATTGCTATTTTATTAAACCAATGTTTACAAAAAGTCGATATAAGTAATTTAAGAGACCTTTAACAAATGTTATTATATAACCTCTATAACAACAATGATAAATATTGCAATATTTCAAAATTAATTTGATAAAAACTTGTGGTGACATCTACAAATGTTGTAAAAAATATAAAAAAAAAGTGTTTCTTAAGCCATATACAAATGTTGGAATAAAATCCATATTAAGACTATTTGCAAATGTTGGGAAAATATCACAATAAATGTTGGAATATATAGGTACTGAAGTTTCTTGGAAATGTCACAACAAAGTATACCGACTATGGCAATTATGACATATAATCTACATTTGTTACAAAAGTCGGTATAGATTTATTCCGATGATTTTTTGCTATTTTACGACATATGTCAAATGTCACAAAAATCCTATTTTGTTGTAGTGTGTTGATGACATTTAGTTAAAAGAATGCAATCTCGAAGTTGTTCCAATGCCCGGCCATAATTTCACGATGGCACCAATGGAGCCTCCAGCACATATGCGGATCCTTGATTTGGAAGTAATGTCCGCATAAGAATTCCCGGAGTACCCTTTATTGTATGCCGACACATTAAGCGGACCAACAACAAATGGAGATCTACATGTAGGCATGAGGTTTCGAAGCAAAGATGATGTTGTGACCACAATTAAGCATTACTGCTTACTCAAAATCTATCAAATACAAAGTTATCGAGTCCGATCCGACTCGATACTCCGGTAAATGCAAGTCATATGGTGATGGGTGCAATTGGAGGGTTCGCTGATCCTACAGCAAGTGGAGACAGCTTTGGGAAATTATAAAGTACACTGTGCCTCACACGTGCATCATCAATGATCTCGCAGAATCATTCGAAGCTAGATCAAACATGATTTGTCGCCAAATACAAGCACTAGTCCAACAGCAGCCAAGCATCAATGTATCGGTTTTAATAACAGAGATCAAGAATCGATACGGATACACACCGACATATTGGAAATTATGGACAGCTAAGCAAAAAGTGGTTGAAGAAGCATTTGGCAATTGGGAGGAGTCCTACAACGAATTACCAAGATGGCTATCAGCGTTGCAACAGTTTGATCCTGGGATAATAGTTGATCTTGAGACCAAACCGGCATACGATGGACCTTACCTGGTACATGATACTCGAATCTTTCATAGAGTTTTCTGGAGCTTCTTCACGTGCGTGGAGGCTTTCAAATATTGCAAACCGGTCGTCCAGATAGATGGCACCCATATTTATGGCCAATACAAAGGCACTTTGTTGTTGGCAATCGCACAAGATGGTAATAAAAATATCCTGCTGATTGGTTTTACCATCGTGGAAGGAGAGACGTTGGGTGCATGGACTTTCTTCTTGCGCAACTTACGTTCTAGTGTAACACCACAACAGGGAATATGATTTATATCAAATCGCCATGAATATATCAAATCAGCTTTTAGATCACTTGGCCGTCAGATCAGTGCTCCTCGTGTGTACCATGTTTACTGCATCAGATATATCTCGGCCAATTTCATGAGTCGTTTTAGAAGCAAAGAAATGCAACGGATAGTTGTTAATATTGGCAAGTTACAAGATTAATTTTTTTTAATCTAACTCTTACATTGTTGTTAATTATTGAAGTTATCTTAACTTTTTAAGTTCATTGTTGTAGGTTATTCGAAAACCATTCAAGATTTTAACTACTGGTATGGTTTACTGCGGGACAACGATGCAGAGACGATGAGATGGTTGGATAACATATCGACTTGTCGAGTTGTTTGTAAGGAAAGATGTACAAGCGCAAGCTCAGATAACATCAGGCCTTATCTTCTCAGAATCACTAATGAAGGTAATCCAAGAAAATCAACAAGCAGCATCCAGCATTTACGTTCGTTAATTCGACCGTGAAGAGAATTCATTCATGGTAGATGAGATGTCACCCCCACAATGTGGGGGACAAGCTAGCAGTTTTCGCATCAACCTAAGATTGCATTGGTGCGACTGTGGTGCTTTCAGACGCTACATTCTCCATGTCGCCATGTCCTTACAGCATGCTCGCATATTCGTCTACATTGGGAGGAATATGTTGACAATGTGTATGGGCTTCAGACAGTTTTTAATGTATATCATAAAGAGTTTGAGCCAGTATCAAATAAGGGATATTGGAACCCTTATAATGGTCCACGTCTACGTCCTGATATTACGATGAGAAGACCAATGAAAGAAAGACCAAAATCTACAAGGATTCATAACAAGATGGATATTAGGGAAGGTGTCCAACAAAAACGTTGGGATTTATGTCGCAACGAAGGACATAGTCGCCGAAATTGTCCCAACATTGCCAGTTCAAGTAGTTGGTCATAATGTACTCTAAATGTCTTCTTTGTTGTAATGTTTTTATGATGTAAGCTTTCCATATATTTATAACATGCAATGACTTATCATTAAAGCCTTTTGTTAAAGCATATGAAGAAAAAACAAATGCAAGGAAAAAGTAAATTTAAAAAATACACAACATAGAGCACCAAGAAAAAAAAAACTACAGATGGTTTTGCACACACAATAAAGAAAAACGACAACTAATACAAGAGTCTACTCTTCCGTCTACGCTGCCACCTCTCAGTAAAACATTTAGTTGGATGGATATCTCTCTCAGGCAGTCTTTGTGGCCTAGCTAGGTCTTCGTGCTTGCTCGGCTAGTGGGTCGTCATCAGATGATTCATCCAAATCGTGTATTGCTGAGGCTGGAGTGTTCAAGTTCGCAGCAAAGTACAATGGGTTTGGAGGTTCCCAGTCTTGTTGCCGAAATAAACTTGAACGACTAGATTGTCCCCATTCCAAAGGTGGATGAGGTTGATAATCAAATAAATTCCGCACAAAGTCCATCCCGAAATCAACCGAGTATCTGTTGGGCTCAACTGGAGGAAATCCATGGAGATAAGATGATCGAGTAACGTTGATATCATTTGATGAGTGAAATGACTGGTACCCTTCATGATGTGGTTATCGAGGAATATGTGCCTCATCGTGTTTGGCCCGAGAACTATGCCGATGACTTATTCGTACAAGAGGACTCGATGGTGGCACACCTACAACTACTGTTGAAAATGCTTTGAGAGGCGCTGGAAGATTGTTCCCTCTCGTACGAGGATCCAACAGGTCCTGATCTGTCGATAAAAATAGTATGGTGTTAGCAGTATACCAATCATAATATTCTATTGACATTGCGTTATTCCTGGCAGGAAAATGGAGGCTGAGGCAACGTGACGCTCTATCTCTCCGGTTTCCAATCCATCTTCTGTGCATCAATGCCCAATCTGTGTCAATCCTGTCACGAAGATCATGATCATGGGTCGGTCCAATGCAAACTGGATCGATAAGAACACCTTGGGCTAAGCCAAATTGTCTTGTTACTCGATCTGTTTGGTGCTACTCAACAACGTCGAAGCAAATCAATAATGTAAATGCAGTCGATAAAGGTCTGCCCAAGAAAATATCATGCGGCTTTTGTGCGATTATCTCGTTCGCATTGTAAGGCAGCCATATAAACTATTCAAAATTGTTTACCAAATAATCAACGATTATTAATACCTAAAATATGTGCATGAATTATCAGTTTTTTTAACAACATTACCTGTCGCATTTCTAACCGATCTAATTACTGCCTATATACCTTCACATTGTGCTTGTTGCTGCGGCTATCATCATCCACTTCAATGTGCGCCCACCTAAAAAATGAGAATGAATTATAATTTTAATTTATTACAATTGAGTGTAAAATGAATCATCAATTTAATTTGCTCTCACCTACGAGCCAGAGGAAAGGATACAATAGCACGAGTTCGAGGGGATATACTTGAAATCTTGTACCATGCCCATAATTGAAGTAATATCATAGATCCATTGGTATTTTTCATATCCTTGTTGGATGCACGGTATAAAGACATGTACAGGGTTGCTAGACATGCTGAACCCCAACTGTATCTTTCTACTTCTGTAAAATCCCTCAGAAGTGGTAACTACTTCAGATGAACCTTGTTCTGAGACATATCTGGTATGAGGACACAACCGATAATCCTTAGGATATAGGCATGTGCATAATATTCTATTTTTCGTTGACCTACATCATATGGCAACATGCTCCGCCAGTGGGACCACTCCGAGCAACTCTGTACAGACAGCACTTCCAAAGCCGGAAGTCTACCATGATGACTTCGTGACCGTTAATGGGTAAGCCTAGTAATAGCGCCACATCTTCCAACGTGATTGTTGTCTCACCGCATGTAAGGTGGAACATGTGTGTTTCAGTCCGCTATCTCTCAACTAATGCACTCACAAGAGCGGCATCAATTCGAAAATTAAGAATTTGAGCCGCATGATAGAACCCAGCTTCTCTTAAAATGTCTATGATTTCTGGAGAAGGCTCTACGATAGACATATGTCTACACCTAAGAACCTGATCAGGCTGTAAAAAGTTATAAATTAATCAATTTCATATTAAATGAAAAATAAAATAGGTTGACTTGAAAAAAAAAATATAAGACACGAAAAAATCATAAATCTGAACATATGCCATCGAAAAATTAAATATGATTGAAGAGTAAACCATAAACATTGGTGTGTTATTTATGTAATACATCATCTATCTAACCTAATAATATTAATAATTATGAAATAATACAATTATTAATATAAACTAATGACTTAATATAATTTTTAATAAAAAAAATTAACCTAATAATATACTAGGTTATCTAAGTAAACATGATTTGGCCATAATATAATAATTATTAATACAACAACTAATTATGACATAATACTAATGTCATAATACAATTATTAATAAAATTAACCTAAAAATATAGGGTTATCTATGGAAACATGTTTGGGGAGCTACTCAGACAATTATTAATATGATTAATAATTATGGGATAATACAATTATTAATATAAAATAATGGCTTAATACAATTATTAATAAAAAAATAACCTAATAATATATTAGGTTATCTAAATAAACATGCTTCAAGGTTAATATAACAATTATTAATACAATAATTAATTATGACATAATAAAATTATTCATAAAACCTAATGACATAATACAATTATTAATAATAAAAAAATTGACTAAAAGTATAGTTGGTTATCTAATTAAACATGATTGGGGTGCTAATAAGATAATTATTAATAGTATTAATAATTATGACATAATACAATTATTAATATAAAATAATGACTTAATACAATTATTGATAAAAATAACCGAATAATATACTAGGTTATCTAAATGAACATGCTTCGAGGTTAATATAACAATTATTAATATAATAATTAATTATGACATAATAAAATTATTCATAAAACCTAATGACATAATCCAATTATTAATAATTAAAAAAATTACCCTAAAAATATAGTGGGTTATCTAATTAAACATGATTGGGCCCTAATAAGATAATTATTAATATGATTAATAATTATGACATAATATAATCATTAATATAAAATAATGACTTATACTTTTATTAATAAAAAAAATAACCTAATAATATACTAGGTTTTCTAAATAAATATGCTTCGAGGTTAATATAACAATTATTAATACAATAATTAATTATGACATAATACAATTATTAATAAAAAAATTATCCTAAAAATATAGTGGGTTATCTAATTAAACATACTTGATGAGCTAATAATAATTATGACATAATAAAATTATTATGTGAAACTAATGTCTTAATATAATTAATAATAAATAATTAATTTCAAGGTTATCCAAGTATATAAAAATATTGCCTTTTCCAACAAAATGGATGAAATGTAATCACTCGGTAATCTTAAGAACGCCATCGAAAATTATCAATAGAAATCTCGTACATTTTAAGTATAAAACACTTGAACAATTAGAACTTGAAAAATAAGATTAAAATGGGAGATAATGAGAATAGAGGGGGAGACAATAAGAAATGAGTATTATATAAGAAAATAATAATAATAAAATAATTCAACGAAAATATATATATCAGTTAGTAAAATGTTAATATGGCAGAGGGTTTTTTTTTTCTTTTTTAATAAAGCCATTAGAGGTGATAAGGCCGTTAGTAAAGTGATAAAACAATTATATATATATATATATATATATATATATATATATATATATATTCTAGTGGAAAACGGGAGAGAATCCCGTTTCCACTTTTTTTATTAAAAAAAAAATGGAAAACAGGATTCTTTCACCTGTTTTCTACTTTTTATTTTTTTTTCTTATTTTTTTATTTAATAATTAAAAAATAAAAAAAAAATTATTTTCCCAAAAATACTAAATAATACCAAACATGCACATTTCGATAATAGTTTTTTTTACAACATTGAAAAAATAAAAAGCCACCGACTACTTGAATAAAAAAAGAGGAAACAATTAAAGAACAAGGACAACACATCTTTCAATGACATCACATGCCGAAGAAAGATTAAGTACAATAAAAGTACACTGGAAACAAAATATGCACACCACAATTATATTAATTTTTAAAAAAATTAAGATATAAATTTTTATCAAATTACACTGCAACGAAAAACTAAAACTGTTTTTGGCTAAAATAAAAATAACCAATTTTTTTAATATATTTGATTCCGATAAAATCTAATAATAATTTTATTTTATGATTATAAATATCAAACACCAAACAGTACAAATACTTGGACACCAAACAATACAAACACTAGTTTCCCTTAAACTATTTTCTGTCTAATGTGCCCTAATAATCAACTTGAAATAAGAACTTGAAGTCCCTTAGAAAACAAAGAAGCAAACTGATCCATTATGGCTTTTGGCATCACAAAACCAAGCTCAATCCCACCTTGTTCATCTTTCCTCTCTGCAAGAGACATGGCTCCAGTCTTTGCAATGGAAACTACCTCAACCTTGCAAGGCTTCCCCCATCCAAAATCAATACCATAAACCCCAAATTTTGGAGACCCAGCAACAGTTAACAGCCTCCCATTTGCAACCCAAGCACCAAACTTCCTCATCCATCCCTCCACATCTCTTAGAACATCATGTCTGCATTCTTCAATGGTTGTAATAATTGCCTCACATGCAACAAGAACTCCATCTTGTCCGATGAGCTTTTCGACGTCTTCTTCGACGAAACCAGGACCGATGCAGTTGCCGAAGAAGTTGGCTGGCAGCGGTGGCTTCAACCTTTCCCTGCAATCAACTGTGAAACAAAAATTTGCTCTCTGTTGAGTTGAGTATCCTTGTGCTTTCACAAAGCAAACCCATGCATATGCACATGTAACAGCAAAACTTGATGGTGTCTTGTTCAACTTAGACTTTTTATAGAAGTTGTTCTTCAACCTTTGGATATGGTCTGAGTCAAGAGAGAATGTAGCACAAACAGGACTATCTGAAATTGCAGGTGCTGAAGAGACAGGACGTTGTTTATCTGCAGAGGGAGACAGTGAATCTTGGAGGAAAATAGAACAACATCCATGAGGATCATTAACTAGAGAATTATCAAACAAGGGAGGAGGTTGAAGTAGAGGCACAGCGCCTGAAGAGCTGCATGACAGAGCCCATGACTTGAAGAAATGCATAAAGCTGGGGCCGTCGCCGGCGATGTGGTTTAAGGCGATACCGATTGTGATGCCGGAGTACTTGGGAAAGAAGGTGACTTGCAAAGATAGTAGAGGTTTTGAATCATCTGAGAACTTGTCTAGGATTGGAACTAGATCAGGGTAAACATCATTGAAAGGATGAGGATGGTTGGATGAGAGAGCTTGGAAGTCAGCAAGAGACTCAGCAATGGTGAAGGGGACTGAGTCACCATGTTTGTAGTGTATGGCAAAGTCATTGGAGTTGGGAGAGAGTCTGATGAGCTTGCCTGCCAAGGGGTAGAAGTGATGGAGGGTTAGAGAAAGGGAAGAGGTGAGGGATGGGATTATGGAGTTGATGAAGTGATCAGTGGTGTATTGTTGAGGTAGAGGATAGAAGAAGATGCGCTCTACTAGTTGGCCATGGATCCATATTGCATCAAAGAAGGTGAGGGGGACTGTGGCTTCATCTACACAGCCTGAAGATGGGTACACCCTTGTTTCATTCAGTATCCTTATAATATTGGCTTTTTCCATGGCAACCAACCTCTCTTGATCTTTCTCTCTATACGATGATGATGATGATGATGAAGAAGAAGAAAAAGAAGAAAAAGAAGATCTCTATATGATGATGATGATGATGATGAAGAGCTTCGTGGCCGGTTATGAGCAATGTTTTTAAAATCGGACCGGATAGCGAACCGGTCTCATATTTGGGTCACGGGTCAGTCGATTCGACCGGATGACCCGTTCTGGTCGGACCGGATGACATCATAAATAAATAATTATTTTAAATATTATATATATATATTATATAATAACAAACTTTATTATATTTTTAATCATAATTATCTTAAATATTTATTTTAATATCATTATGATTTTATCATAATGGTTGAAGATTCAAATAATTAATCTAGATAAAGCAACAAATACAACTCCCTAAACCTTTTATTTCTTAATATATTAATAATGAATGATGATAACTACATAAATTAAATCACTAATTAAATTACTAATTATGTGAGGATGGGACAAGGCATGAACAAAAAAAATTCAAAATAAAACTAAAACTAAGTATGATTAATTTAATTCTCATATTTGATCATCATTACCATTAAAATAAAAGTACAAAATAAAATAAGTCCTAAATGATCTATACCTCTTAAACAATTTACTAAAGTTATTTTATTTTTATTTTTCTCATACCTCTAAACTCCAAAAGCTCCAAAAAAATCCAAACAATATTTTTGACAAATCAAGACTCAAAAGAAAGCATCATGAAATCAAGAAAAAACCAATTCATGCCCTAAGTTCTTTTTACAAAAAGACAAAACACAAAAAAAAACAAAATAAAAAAACAAAAATAAAACAAAAATTTGAAAACCGGGTTCCATCCGGTTTTGATCCCGACCGACGGTTCACCGGCTTTGGCCGGCTTTGACCGGTTCAAAATTTGATCAACATTAATTCTAAAACCGGACCGGGCTATGGGCCGGTTCCCGGTTTTTCCGGTCCGACCGGCCAGTCCGGTCCGATTTTCAAAACATTGGTTATGAGCCCAAGCCTTTTGTTTTTTATTTAACAAAAACGATGAAGAAGAAGAGCCGTGCCTTTCTTGTTGGGAGAGGCGGTCTCTTGTGTTCTAGAGTTTTAAAGAATTTGCATAAATCACATTGATACTTTCAGAAAAATGTCAAATAAGTACTGACAATTGTGTAGATGATGTTGATGTTTCGTGCAATTGTACAATTGTATTGATGAAATTGGGTGGGCTACGCTGGCTACGTTAATCCTTTTGTTTTATCTGATAAATGATTTCTTCACAAAAATATTATTGAAGTGTTTTAAAACAAAACCGGCCGGTTAGACTCGGCTTGACCGGACCAGGCCAGATAACCCGGTCGGATCACCGAACTCGGTTAGACGAAACCCAGCTAGATCACCTGGTTGGATTTTGGGTTTAGAGACAATCTTAGTTTAGTCCCTTTTTTTTTCACCCAAACTGGTAATATTTAATAGCTCAATTGGGTAGAGTACCAGTTTTAACATAATTGAGGTTTTTGTGTTCAAAACTCAAAGCTTCTTTTTTTCAATATAAATATATTTTATAATAAAATTTGTATTTTTATTTTTTAAAATAAATATTCATGTTCATCTTTATTCTCAAACACATAAAACATAGATATTCCTATACATAATCCAAATAAATATCAGTTAATACTAAACTTTTAATAACCTAATCGGGTTAATTGAAAACTAGTCTTAAATCTAGCTTTCATCATTTTTTTAATAAAGTCATCAAATATATATTATCTATTGCCCCATTTCATGCTAATCATTATACTTTTAAATCATAATAATTTGCTATGTGTTATTGAACAATGTCGAATTCGTTAGGGTTATTAATATTTGCTGGTACTTATAAATTATAAAACATTATTGTGTGTTATTCTTTATATTATTATTTTCAAATTCTTTACAATTTATAGTAAATATTATATACTTATATTTGATCAAAATTATATGAATACATATATTATTAATGACTGATTCAACTCTGGTTGGACCATTGAGCCGTACCCAGAAAGCCTTTCCAAATCACCCACAGATCAAGGTTTAGAACATTGAAAATACTCTCCCAAGTTCAAGTTTTTAAAATATTTTTTATAAAAAAAATTATATTTTATTGTTTTATAAAAAAAAAGTTAAATAACCGGTACAATAACAAAGGAAAAGACATTTAACTCCTATGGAGAAATCATAAATTTGATTTTCTCTCACTATATAGTTGAGAACTAATCATAATAATAATAATAATAATAATAATAATAATAATAATAATAAATATCATGTGTAAAATGGCTTGTTCACATTTTAAAAAATAAATAAATAAGTACAAAGCAATAGAATAGATTGAAGAAATTAGCAACTAAAACACCGAAGAAAAGGTTAAAAATTGTGAGATTTACATAATATTATCAATCTCATTATATTTAAATCTAATTAAGATGAATTAAAATCAATTATTTAATTAATAAATTTTAAGAGGCTTTTTTTCTTAGATTGTATGGACCTTAGGGGTGTAATCAATCGAGTTTGAGCCGAGGAGCAAGCTACTCGAGCTCAAGCTCGGTTTTAAACTCGCTGCTCGAACTCGATCAAGTTTTGTTTTTGTAACTCGAGCTTGATTAGATACAAAAATCGAACTACTCGAGTGGGGCCAATTAAGTTCGATAAAGGCTAATAAACTCGTTTTAATCATAGATATTGTTATACTCAAACTCGAGCTCGAGCTCGAATGCAATTATATATATAAAACAAACTAATATATAGTATGTATACACACAAATATAACTACTCGATTAAGCTCGCAAGCACTCAAGTCAAGTATTACAATGCTCGACCTCGGCTTGTTCGACTACTCGAGCTACTTGAACTCGAGCTCGACTCAACCATAAGCGAGTCGAGTTTGAGCTTTCCCCAAATCAAACTTGAGTAGCTCGAGAGTAGTAGCGTATCATTTACACCCCTATGTATGGTAAGTGATTTTATTATTAATTTGTCAACTAACGGATGCAGTAGTTAACGTGAGAAAATAATAATGATATCAAGGTAATAAAAGTGTGATTCAATAGATGATGTTTTGTATGTTTGTTCAATTTGGGCAGCTATGAATGGTTGGCATTTTTGCATTTATCTTTACGTTTGATCAGTTTCATTATTCCATCCTCTACGCCTCTTTAACTTTTTTTATATAAATGTGGGCCTATGAATGGTTCGCATATTTGCATTTATCTTTACATTTGATAAGTTTCATTATTCCATCTTCTGCGCCTCTTTAATTTTTTTATATAAATGTGGGTAATATACAAAACCTTCAATAATTGTTGCAAGACTGAGTTAAATCCATGATATCTCATTTGGAAGGAAAATTAGTATGTAATCAATTGATTACTAATTGCAATTCTCTTGATGTGAAAGTGGCACCTCTTTAATTTATATCTGCAATAATTTGATAGCACTTGCAAGTGTTGTATTTTTAGGAATTTTTATAATAAGTATAATATTTAATAAATTAATTTAAATATTTTATTTTATTTTATTTAAATTTAGGCTATATAAAAATCCATAACCGCAAAATAAACAAAATAGTTTAGTGGAAGTCACTATTAGTGGTGGGTGAGTGGTGTAAAGTCGAATCCCTTGTGCATAGTACTGTGCAATAATGTGCATACACTCTATGCATACATGGTAGAAATATTATATTGGTATTGTTCACTTACTGTTCATCAGTTCTATTTGGGAGGAGTTGTATTTTCTATCTCTCCAAGATTGCAAAGGAGGGAATTATGTGTGGGGTTGTAGTCATTGATGTATCATTTTGGGGGGCACATAATAGACTCTAATTGCCCAGCACATTAACATGCCAAACATGAAAAATCCCTAAGGATCATTAACCCTCCATTTGGATTGAGGGAGTGATCCCCAAGGCACCCACTTTTGGTACAAACCCATGTTTATAATACACCCCATACATATTGTAATTAAATCATTCTTTAATTAAATACATCCTATTATTAAATCATTCTTTAATTAAATTAATTTATGTCATTAAAATATTTAATTATCATAATTAAATAAAAATATTTAAACATTTATTAATCATAATTAAATCATAATTAAAATAGACTTTAAAATTTTTTTAGTAAAGTAGAAATTTTATCCATTTTAATTTTCATATAACTGTAGTTAAAATGTATTATTTAATTAAATATTTAATTATAAAAATTAAATTGGATAATAGTTAAATGGATTAATTAGTTTAATAATTATAATAAAACATATAATAATTAAATTAGATTTTATTTAAAATATTTACTTATATTAATTAAAATGAATAATTTTGTCTAAATTATTTTATAAATAAAAAAAATTAATTATCCTTAAATATAATTAACTATGGTATGTAATATCATTCATTTATAATAAAAGATATAAAAGTAATTTTACATGATTTCTCTTTCTTACTTTTTTTTTATTATCACTTCTTATTCCTTCCAACCAAACACTATCTTTATTCCTGTCCATATACTTTCATTCTTATTACCAATCCTCATCCACCACTCCTATAACCATTCCCATGCCTATTCCATGAACCAAATAGAGGGTAAGTCACCGTAACTAATGTATTATTGTACATGCATGTCCCTTTCAAACTCATTGTGGTGCCACTCTTGTGGCCATTTGTAAATTAATTAAAAAAAAAATCCATGAAACTCAAAAAGAATTGTGAATTCAGTGACATGGAGTCTTGCTCATCCAAGAAAATAGTAGAAATAATAATAATAATAATAATAATAATAAAGCAAGAAGAATTATTAAAACACTATTTCTACAATAGAAAGTTGTTGTCTCTTTAATTTTCATAACAAAGTTTTAGTGTTTCACTCCCTTTGTAGAAGAAAAACAATCAAATCCATAAAACCCAAAAAGAACTGCGAATTCGGTGACATGGAGTCTTGCTCATCCAAAAAAAAAAAAAGTAGAAATAATAATAATAAGGGAAAATTACTGTTTACTCATCAACAATTTCAAAACTTTCCAAACAAAACTCGTGAGTTTTGAATACCCTCGCATAACCCTTCCTTTATTGTTTCACTTCCTTTTTGCCCCTTGCAGGTCACTAGGACTGGTTCCATGTTATGAAATTCCATCCTTGCCCTTAAAAATGGTGGGAAAACAACCGCTCAATCACATCATGTTAAACCTTTTTGCATACAATTTACATTCTTTTTGGTTTTTTGTTTAAACAGAAATGTTTCTATTGAAATTTATCAAGTTTCTGTTTAAAATGTTATGTCTCTGTTTAAATTTATCCAGTTTCTGTTTAAATAGAAATGATTTTAGTAGGTATTCGAATTCTACGACTGTATCGGTTCCACCTCAGGGCCATCTTGACGGTTTAGTAGGCCTTTCTTACTTGTTAGATCAATTTAAATTTTTGTCATTACATGTCGGACAACGTTTTGTAGGCGCTAACCATTTAAAAACTCACTTCACTACCACGAGTACGGACACAATCGTAGATCTTGCAAAAAAACTGTCCCCAACTAAGCATAGAGAACAACTTATATTCGTTACATATGTTTGCCACAAACTATCGCATATTATTGTATATTTTGCTCGTTATTTATGAAAATCGTTTCCATAAATAAACGCAAATTTAAAACAAAATGATGATATTTAAACAGAAACATAGTTGTACAAGTTAATTATTGATTAATTATCCTAGTTTCCGCTTAAAACTTATGTTTTTTTTCAGCTATCCTTGTCATATCCCTGTTTCCGTTTAAAATTATATAGTTTTTTGTTTAAAAAGAAATGTTTCCATTTAAATCTATTAAGTTTCTATTTAAAATGCTATGTCTCTATTTAAATTTATCCAGTTTTTGTTTAAACATAAATGATTTTAGTAGGTATTCGGATTCTACGAGTGTATCGGTTCCACCTCAGGGCCATCCTGACGGTTTAGTAGGCCTTCCTTACTTGTTAGATCAATTTAAATTTTTGTCATTACATGTCGGACAACGTTTTGTAGGCGCTAACCATTTAAAAAATTCACTTCACTACCACGAGTGCGGACACAATCGTAGATCTTGCAAAGAATACTTTATAAATCAAACCAAATTGAAACCCACAGAATATCAAAATAAAAGGAAACTACACAACATCTTCAACAACGTCTACCTCACCTCAATACCTTGGAACGCAAACTAATGAAATGTCGATGAGTTGAGCGGGAGTTCTCCTTCGAGGCAGTGGTCCAATCCTACAAAAGATGTCCAGACAACGACAACTTTGAAAAACGAAAAGCTGAAGAGATGAAGAGAGAAAAAGAAACTAGTGCCAATAATGGTGTTCCCTGGGGATTAACCAAGAAAAAAAAAACTGCTTCCTCTTGAAGAGAAAAAATTATTGCAACAAAGGGTGTTATGGTCAAACCATGTCACATTTGCCACAACTTCCCATGCAAGGGATAATTTTGTCCAAAAAATTCAAAACTAACTCCATTACATGCTTGGGGGTTTCACATTCATTGTATTCAAAAAGAGGGTTTTTTTTATAGATAATCAAATTTAGAGGGACAATTTGTACATATTGCAAACTTAGAGGGTGTTTTTGGCAATTTTCACTAATAAGAGTTTCGCTAATGTACATTTAACCCTCTTTAATTTTGGTATCTCCAAAAAAACCCTCCTTTTCCCTCCACTTATTTTTAAACCCCTCAAGCAATTAAAGGGTATAAACAGTATCGATTGGGATTTTTTTGACAATAATGACCTTCATCTACTAGTGTAGTCTTTTTTCTTTCTTTGGGCCTTCATCTACTTGCAAGAAAGCTCCTGAAATATTTCCTCTTCTTCGCCAAGCGTCTAATTCTTGAACACCATCTATTTGACCTGTTTTCCATTCAACCGCATCTCTACAGGAGAAATCCTGCCTGATACCACTACAACTTCAAAGACTCATCTCAAACCACACAAGCCAATGGTCATGCTCCAAAATAGGGAGGTATTCCTAGGGTTTGGGTTTTTGTTTGCTGTATGTACTTCGAAGACTCATCTCAAACCGCTACAACTTCGAAGACTCATCTCAAACCATACAAACCAAAAGAATTTTGTGTTTAAGGAGTTCCTTTTTTGGCAGTGCAATGTCTTTTGTTGTGCAATCTTTCCGGCTGAAAGATGGGGCTATCATTATGAGATATCCTTAAATATTTAATTATTCTCGTTTAAGTTTGCATGTAACACCAACACCAAAAAGAGATACACAATTTGTTTCTGTTTAATTTTTCGCGTTTTCGTGTAACTTTGGTCTTTTATGTTTTGGAAAACTAATTCGTGTTTTAACAATATTGGTTCTTGTTTAAGTTTACTGGTTCCCATTTAACATTATTATTTCCTGTTTAAGTTAACATTTTTACGTTAATCACAATATGTTAACATGTATCTTTAAATGTCTATGTTTATCTTTAAAGAGTTAAGATATATTTAGTTATATCTTAACATGATATCAAATCTATTGTTTTCTTTACTTACCTCTAGCATTTCGAAGTATTTTTGGAGATGTAAAACTTCATCTTCAAATGTTTCGATGTATAACATGGCCTCTATCCTTGGAAAAGCAAATGGTATATTTACTAATGCCTTGATAAACTTCTCAGTTGGATCTAAGTCATTGAGATCTCCTTTATAACTTAAGAGTTTTTCTTCTTATTCTTCCTTTGATGGAGCCATCTTCACTAGTGCTTCTTAAGTGGAAACTGGATTACTTAAGCGGATACTTGGCTAGTTAAACACAAACATACACTATTAAGCGGAAACAGACTAAGTTAAGCTACTAGTACAATAATACATTATATTTTGTCTAATTTAGATCCCAAAACTCTTTAGAAACTATTGGATTAAAAATAAAAATAAAAATCAAACTCAAATTCAAATTGTTCATTTTAATAAATGCTTAAAATAATATTTAAAAGAAAATATCTTGGAAGAACCAAAGAAGCTTCTATTTTGTTTCCACCAACCTCTCACTTGATAAAAGTTAAAAATTCCTCTTCTTAACTCTTTCTTATCCAAAACCCCAAATGACAAACACAACAACAACAAGGCACACAAAAATAAAGATCAATTTTTTCTAAAAAAAAAACAAAGAAAATGAAAAAATAATATTCTCCGACTTTCACGGAACTTCACAGCGACATGGTGTCAGTGGATTTCCACATAACCCTGGGTTGCCTCTAAACCTGGCCACCGCAACACTAACCGTATGTGTCAAAAGACACCTAAGCATAAAGATAACCATTCTTTATTATATGGAGACAACGATATTTACATGAAAAAATTAATAAGTTTGTGGAAAAGAATTATGGTTAGCATAAGTAAATTATAACTACAAACAAACTTATAACCACAAACAAAAGAATTTAGGTTAGCATGAAGAGTAATGGCTATACTCATTTCTTAAACAGAAATATTGTGAGTTAAACATAAACATTGATATTTAAACAGAAAAACATATATTTACGTGACAAATTAATCCTGGGTATAAAAACCAATTAATCCTGACCACTTATACATCTTTAAATAGAAACAACGATATCTAAGTACTTTTTAAACGCAAACGAAATATGTTAAACAGAAACATCAATAGTTAAACAAAGACAACCAAGCATAAAGACGATCGTTCTTTATTATATAGAGACAACGATATTTACATGAAAAATTTATTAAGTTGGTGAAAAAGAAGTTAGGTTAGCATGATTACATTATAACTACAAACAAACTTATAACTACAAATAAAAGAATTTAGGTTAGCACGAAGAGTAATGCATGTACTCATTTCTTAAACTGAAAACTCATTTCTTAAACAGAAACCTCATTTTTTAAATAGAAAACTGATTTTTTAAACAGAAACATTGATATTTAAACTGAAAAACCGATATTCACGTGACAAACTAATCCTGGGTATAAAAACCAATTAATCTTGGCCACTTGTACATATTTAAATAGAAACAACGATATTTAAGCACTTTTTTAAACATTGACGCAATATGTTAAACGAAAACATCGATAGTTAAACAAAGAAAACCAAGCATAAAGACGACCGTTCTTTATTATATGGAGACAATGATATTTACATGAAAAATTTAATAAGCTTGTGGAAAAGAATTTAGGTTAGCATGATTACATTATAACTACAGACAAATTTATAACGACAAATAAAATAATTTAGGTTAGCATGAAGAGTAGTGCATGTACTCATGTTTTAAACAGAAAACTCATTTCTTAAACATAAAGATTGATATTTAAATAGAAAAACCGATATTTACGTGACAAATTAATCCTGGGTATAAAAACCAATTAATCTTGGCCACTCGTACATATTTAAATAGAAACAATGATATTTAAGCACTTTTTTAAACGTAAATGCAATATGTTAAAAAGAAACATTAATAGTTAAACAAAGACAACCAAGCATAAAGGCGCCTATTCTTTATTATATGGAGACAACGATATTTACATGAAAAATTTAATAAGTTTGTGAAAAAGAATTTGGGTTAGCATGATTACATTATAACTACATACAAACTTAAAACTACAAACAAAAGAATTTAGGTTATTATGAAGAGTAATGCATGTACTGATTTCTTAAACAAAAACCTCATTTCTTAAACAGAAACCTCATGTTTTAAAGAGAAACCTCATTTCTTAAACGATATTATTAAACACTACATAATGCAACCATATCAAATTAAAGGGGAAATATACATTATAAACATTACACAGCACAATTAGATTGCACAACAACCGAAAAATTTCACTTTTTAACAGAATACTTTATAAACCAAACGGGCAAAAACAACACACATAATGTAAAAACAAAAGAAAATTGCACAACTTCTTCAACGGCGCCCACCTCGCCTCATTACCTTAGAGCGCAAACTGATGAAATACAGAAGAGTTGAGCGGGAGTTCTCTTTCTTGACAATGGTGGAATGAAATTTTAGTCCTTCACAAGATGCCCAGGCAATGACAACTTTGGAAAGGGAAAAGCTGAAGAGACGATGAGAGCAAATAACCGGTGTCAGTAATGGTGTTCTCTCGGGATTACACAAAAGAAAAAACCACTTCTTCTAAAAGCAGAAAAATCATTGCACCCAAGGGCATTCCGGTCAAACCATGTCACACTTGCCACAACTTCTCACACAAGGGACAATTTCGTCCAAAAAATTCAAAATTAACTCTGTCAATCACTGTTAGATGCTTGGGGGAGGGGGTTTAAAAATCATTGTATTAAAAAAAGGGTTTTATGGATATTCAAATTTAGGGGAAGAATTTGTATATATTGCAAACTTTGGGGATGTTTTTGGCACTTTTCAGTAATAATAATAATAATAATAATGATGATGATGATGATGATGATTTGATTGGGTAGCCATCTTATCATTTTGATTTAGAAAAATTTCAAAATAAATATAATTCATTTGCCAATTTTTTTTAAATATTTATTTTTTTCTTTAACTCACACTGCATATCCACATATAATCCACACAAAAATTTAAATCACAAATTTCATAATTGACGTTTATTCTCAAAATAAAAGGGGAAAGAGTAGCAGATGGGAAAGTATTACTAGAATAATTAGGCCAAAAGGTGATCTTATCGATTTTTTTTCATAAATAAACCATATATATTAATAAAATTTATCATTTTATTTTTAACAACTTGCATGATAAATTTAATTCGTCTAATTAAATTTATTAAAAACATGGACTAGTTTTAAAAAAAAAAAAGATTTCTATAACAACAATCTCAAACATATCACGAAATATAAAAGTTAAATATAAAAAATTAAAAATTAATTACCCTTCTTTTACTATGGAAGTGATTATTTTCAAATGTTTATATAGATGAATGAATAATTAATAAATTAAAAAAAAAATGAAACTTGATAAGTAAATATCTTCCACCACTTGGCTAAAAATAATTTCTAGTGGTAATTGCCACAAAAAAAACCCCCCAAAGTTTGCAATATTTCCAAAAAACACCCCCTTAATTTGGGAATCCCTAAAAACCCCTTCCTTTTAATTTCATTCTCTTCCAAACCCTCAAAGCATGTAACAGTGGTTAAGGTAGTGATTTTTAAATTTTATGGACGAAATTGCCCACGCATGGGAAGTCGTGGCATTGCCATCATTTCGGCGGTTAGAGAGGAAGTGGGGGTTAGGGTAATCCCAAGAGATAACTTTACTGGAGCCGTATACTTGATTTTTATCAACTCGCCTCTTCAGCTTTTTCCCTTTCGTCTCTACCGGAACATCCTCTGTAATTTCAGCTTTTCCCTTTTCACCGGTGTCTCGAAGGAGAAGTCCCGCGCAAGTATTCGGCATTTCATCAGTTCGCAATCTAAGGTATTGAAGAATTTGTGATTATGGTTTTATGTTAACTATTCTATTACAAAGAAAGATTTTTTTGATTTCGTTTTGTGGTTCTGTTTTTATTGGAAGACATTGAAGGCTGCGGGGGGATTTATCGGCTGGGGTTTTGTTTGTCTGCACGGAGATTTCTCAGCTAGGGTTTTGTTTTGTTTTACATTTTTGTCTGCCTACCCGATCGAATTAGTTTTTCAATTGTTATGATTTGTGTAATGTTTATAATGTACGTTTCTCTTTTCATTTGATATGGTTGTAGTTTTACAAACGAGGTCTCCGTTTAAGATATGAGTTGTGGTTTTAAAAAATATGACACCACTTAACTATTGTTCTCTCTGTTTAACAAACTACGTCTCCATTTAACAAATGATATCTCTGTTTAAAAATTGACATGTTACCGTTTAAAACTTTTCATTTCCCGCTTAAAAATTTGTGAATACTGTTGAATGTGTTGTCATTGTCACAGGCTAGTGATTATGGCAGTAAGCCTAGTTAATGGGCGATGCTACTTGACACCGGTAGTGGAGACATTGGCTGAATTAAAAGTTCACATGATCCCTCGATACTGGGAGATCATCCGAAGGACACCGTTTACAGTATTTACTGAGTTGGAAGCTGTATTCCAAGAGCGGACCCTTCTTGATTCTCTGTTACAAAGGTATGATGTCCGCAACAATAAAATCAAGATCGGAGAAAACCTGCTGAGTTTCAGGCCTCAGGATGTGGCCCTCGTTCTTGGTCTGCGTTGCGATGGCGACGCAGTCGTGTTTCAGAAGAAGAAAACCCGCTCAGCTTTCGAAGGGAGGTATTTATCAAAAACCTATGAGAGACACAGAGACTCCATCAAGAGCACTCTTGTGCAACTTATTCCACAGAGGGGAGAAGAAGAAAATTTTGTCAAACTCCTGATGGTGTACCTCATAGTTACAGTCCTCTTCCCAAATACATCATGCTCGGTTCCAAACTGGATCGTTGATTATGTCGATGATCTACCCGCCATGGGGCGATACACATGGGCGCAGGCCACACACAAGTGGCTTATGGAGGACATTCCACAAGCAGCCGCTCGAGTGCAAGATAGATGCGCGGGGAAGAAGACCAATACATGGTATATTAAGGGTTGCTCGGTCGCGCTTAACATCTGGTTTTACGAGCTGACCAGAACCGGAAAGAAAGCCTGTTTCGGCAAGATCCCAAGGATGCTGTGCTACGATGAAAGTACTTACCGGAAGCAAGCGATGATAGAAACCAGCTTCTCATCGCTCGAAGGAAAAGAGGTAATAAATCATGAACAATGTTTAACAGAAGTATTTAATGTTTAAACATATTATTTAGCGTTTAACTGTATTATTTACAGTTTAACACTTATTCATAAAAGTTTAAAAATTTTGTTCTCCGTTTAAATATATTCTATAATGTTTAAATATATAAATACTTTGTTTAAATATAGTTTTTATTGTTTAAACTGAATGATTTCGCTGAAATTGTTTGGTTTACATATGTTAGTTTCCTGAGCTGGTTCCGGTGAATGCTGAAGAAGATATATTTGTTCGGGCCAACCAACGGATGGATGCTATTGCTCCGGAACCACTTGCTCGAGGCGGGGATGAGAGGCGGCCTCTTCATCGGCGCTCGGCCGCGTTCTTCTACTTCCGACCCCACCACACGCACGCATTCCTCGATGCCGGAGAAGCCCTCCCCCTACCCCACACGATCGCAACAACCACCCCCAAATACATCATGCTCGGTTCGAATCGGATCGTTGATTATGTCGATGATCTACCCGCCATGGGGCGATACACATGGGCGCAGGCCACACACAAGTGGCTTATGGAGGACATTCCACAAGCAGCCGCTCGAGTGCAAGATAGATGCGCGGGGAAGAAGACCAATACATGGTATATTAAGGGTTGCTCGGTCGCGCTTAACATCTGGTTTTACGAGCTGACCAGAACCGGAAAGAAAGCCTGTTTCGGCAAGATCCCAAGGATGCTGTGCTACGATGAAAGTACTTACCGGAAGCAAGCGATGATAGAAACCAGCTTCTCATCGCTCGAAGGAAAAGAGGTAATAAATCATGAACAATGTTTAACAGAAGTATTTAATGTTTAAACATATTATTTAGCGTTTAACTGTATTATTTACAGTTTAACACTTATTCATAAAAGTTTAAAAATTTTGTTCTCCGTTTAAATATATTCTATAATGTTTAAATATATAAATACTTTGTTTAAATATAGTTTTTATTGTTTAAACTGAATGATTTCGCTGAAATTGTTTGGTTTACATATGTTAGTTTCCTGAGCTGGTTCCGGTGAATGCTGAAGAAGATATATTTGTTCGGGCCAACCAACGGATGGATGCTATTGCTCCGGAACCACTTGCTCGAAGGCAGGATGAGAGGGCAGCCTCTTCTGTGCGCGCTCGACGCCGTTCTTCTACTTCCAGCCCACCACACGCACGCATTCCTCGATGCCGGAGAAGCCCTCCCCTACCCCACACGATCGCAACAACCACCCCCCCCCCAAATACATCATGCTCGGTTCCGAACTGGATCGTTGATTATGTCGATGATCTACCCGCCATGGGGCGATACACATGGGCGCAGGCCACACACAAGTGGCTTATGGAGGACATTCCACAAGCAGCCGCTCGAGTGCAAGATAGATCGCTGGGGAAGAAGACCAATACATGGTATATTAAGGGTTGCTCGGTCGCGCTTAACATCTGGTTTTACGAGCTGACCAGAACCGGAAAGAAAGCCTGTTTCGGCAAGATCCCAAGGATGCTGTGCTACGATGAAAGTACTTACCGGAAGCAAGCGATGATAGAAACCAGCTTCTCATCGCTCGAAGGAAAAAGAGGTAATAAATCATGAACAATGTTTAATGTAGTATTTAATGTTTAAACATATTATTTAGCGTTTAACTCGTATTATTCTGAGTTTAACACTTATTCATAAAAAGTTTAAAAAAATTTTTGTTCTCCGTTTAAATATATTCTATAATGTTTAAATATATAAATACTTTGTTTAAATATAGTTTTTATTGTTTAAACTGAATGATTTCACTGAAATTGTTTGGTTTACATATGTTAGTTTCTGAAATGGTTCCGTGAATCTTTCGAAGAAGATATATTTGTTCGGGCCAACCAACGGATGGATGCTATTGCTCCGGAACCACTTGCTCAAGGCGGGATGAGAGGCGCCTCTTACGTGCTGGCCGACGCCGTTCTTCTACTTCCGACCCCACCACACGCACGCATTCCTCGATGCTCGGAGAAGCCCTCCCCTACCCCACACGATCGCAACAACCCCCTCGCGATTGTGGCAGCCCCTCCGACCGTGGCAGGCCCACCGACGGCACTAGGCGAAGATGTCACTGCAACTCTTATGCAGGCGTGCCAAATATTGATGACCGAGTTTCATCAGCTTGTCACTCAGGTTGAGGCACTGGAAGGACGGTCACAATCGACTGCGCCGCCCCTCCAAAGAAATGAAGCACCCGGGATGGACGAGGCGATGGAATTTAACGACGATGACATCATCGGGGTAGCCATTCCTTATACGGCAGTTTGTAATTGTCGACGGTGAAGTAGCCGCTAATAAATCAATGAACGTTGGTGTTTGTCTGCATTAATGCAGCGCAAGCGTGTTTGCAAGGGATACCATAAACTTGCCACATTCGACATGAACAAGTTCTGATGGCAAGATCTACAGAGTTGCTGCACTGGTCGATCACTTCGTAATGATCATTGACACAACAACCAACACGAAGATTTCGGCTATCCTCGATAATTGTCTCTACCTTCGAATGTATGTCTTAGCATAAGTAGGTCTCCCTTCGAATGTATGTGTTTCCGTATCTTTAGCTTTTATTTTCGGCCGGGCATCCTTGTCTGGAAGTTGGCTTCCGCTTTCCACCATTGTCTCAAGGAAGCCATATTGTCATCGCTCGAAGAAAAGTTCTCACCTTATCATGAGTCTCTGTTTAAACGTCAAGCTTTTTAAGTTTAAACCATTACATGTAGTGTTTAAACTAACGGTTAACTGTTTAAGTAATTTCTATATTGTTTAAACTAATATGTAAACCGTTTAAATATAGTGATTTAACTGTTTTAAAATATATGTTATTGTTTAAATTGAATGTTTTCACTGACATCGCGTTAAAGATGGATATTTTTCCAAAAGCTACGATATTTTTCCAAAACCTCCTGGGTACAATCCTCTTCCCAAACACGTCCTGCTCGGATCCGAACTGCAGAGTTGACTATGTCAATGAGTTACCTGCCCTGGGACGATATGCATGGGCGGTATATAGTGTTTAAATTATCATGTCACTATTTAAACATCTTCATATATTTGCTTAAACACCGTTGTCATTGTTTAAAGAGTAAATCGATTTTGTTTAACATTTTTTTTTGTTTACAATGTTGTTTTTTGTTTCTCAAATTGTTTTTACTATGTCTCTATTTAAATATCACAAGTGGTCACTCAAATAAGTTTATTTCATTTAAAATATTTAAACATTTACAATGGCCTCTGATTAAATATCAGAAGTTCACACTTAGATAAATTTGTTTCATTTAAAATAAAACATTTACAACATTTACAACGTCTTCTAGGACCTCGGACACTTGCGAGTCGACCCTCGTTCCTCTATTAAGATTTCGGTTTTCCTCATCAAGTATCTGTACCTTTGAATGCTCACGACGGTTGCATAACATGCGCATCAACTTGAACCTGCACAACGTAGAACACAAACAGTTAAAAAAGGTTAAGCAAACACATTGATAAAAATGTTTATTAATCGATGTGTCATGGTCTGACTTAATCGAAGATCCTGAGAGTTAACCACTGAAAATAATATTTGCACACTGAGGAAAAGTTTTTAAAGGGTGAGAACAATTCTCAAGTGATAAATATCAACTCTGTCTTAAAGGATGTTTCATGATCTTCTTCCTCTGGAGAATCCTCCGCAATCAAGCAATAAGTGAAAACTTTCTTTTCTTGCCCAAGTCGAAATGTCCGCTTAATCGCTTGCCAGCCATCCACCGCTGGAGAATCCTCCGCATTCAGGCAATTATGCGGGAATTTCTACTTGGCCAAGAAAAGATAGTTTAACTTGTTGCGTGATTACGGCTGATTGATTCTCAAGATGAGGAGGATCATGAGACATCCTTAAAGATAGATTTGATCTTAAAATTTTGGTCTGACTCTAGCGAATATCCTGGACAAGAAGCAGAGGAGGAGGAGGAGGAGGAGGACGACGACGACGACGACGAGGAGGAGGGGTTGTCCACGGGAAGGGTTCTTCTTTCTCATTTATGGTGTGAAGTCTACAAGCCAGTTGACGCTTCAAATCCGAGAAAAAAAGGGAAACGCACAGTGGCCCGAGCTTGACTGATCATGACGAACGGGTCTTCCGATATTTATGTTAAAATTTAGAAAATTTAATGCCGCCATTAATTCTTCTACACTGGATACCATAAACTTGCCATCTGCCACATGTCCAACACTTCAGTTCAAACGAAAAAGATCAATATTTTATGCAGAGACTTAAAGAGTTTACACGTTAGGTCAATATTTAAACGTTAATATTAATAGTTAAACATATAAAGACAAATTTAAATGGAGATGACAATTCTTAAACAAAGATGTAATATATTTAAACATAGAATAGCACAGTTAAACAGTATTTAACATATACAACTAGATAAACATAAACAAGAAGAACTTTACAATGAAATGAACTAGTTTTCAGTAGGATTCGACAATGGCACATCGTTTATCTCGACAACAAGATCGACTACAGCGCATTTGAAGATGGAGTGCACTTGACCAATCCACTGGAAGTCAACTTCATTTTCTGTTGGACAAACCGATTTATATCTATCGGGTATGATAAACTTCACCTTGACTCATTTTCTGAAACAGATTTACATCTATCAAAACCACAAAAACTCTCCATAATAAACCTGCATTGTTTATAAATTCTGTTACTCCCTCTCTCCTACAGAATGGTCAAAGTGATAGCAACGAAGAAATTCTCACCGTATTACGAAACCAGCAGAACTAAAATCGAACAAACCAAATAAGAAGAAGAACAAGAAGATGTAATGCAATTTCTAAACATTGTCTAACAGGAAGCAAGCAGAAAGCCCCACATAAAGGTTGGACATGATGTGATTGGGCGCTTTTTTCCACCATTTTAAAGGGCAAAAATGAGATTTCACAACATGGACCCATTTGAAGTGAATGGTAGGGGGTAAAAGGGAAGTTAAATAATAACGGAAGGGATGTCCGGGGTTTGCCAAACTTGGAGGGGCTGTTTGGGAATATTTGAAATTCACGAGGGGTAAACAGTAATTTTTCCTAATTTCTATTGTGCGGGATGCTTTTTTTTTTAATGGTGAACATGATAATTCTTGATGGTGGATAATATTCTTAATCAACAACAACCACACTAGTTGCTTGTTGTTTCCATGGCGATGCATTTATTCTATGTATTCTCATGGACCAATTTTGATAATCTTATGCCAAAAGCTAAGCAAAAATGTATTTTAAGAAATATGAAAATGTTAATTTCAATATGTACTATGAACAGTGTAAGAATAGTGTAATGAGATATATATCTTAAGGCGGCAACAAGGCAAGCAATGCAGTGGCAAGGTACAGGTAGCGGCAATGATATAAAATATATGTGCATATATATATATAAGTGTTGTAATAAATATGTTTATATAATAAAATAATAGGATTTATAATTCGCAAATCTTCTTTCTTTTACTTGTACTTTTGCCCTTAATCGGGGGTTCCTAAGATTCTAATCTGGGGTAATTAATAATAGAGGCTTGCCTCTATTAGAGATGAAGAATCCACGAAACAAATATGATATTTGTGCTTCGATATGCCGTTTGGTGTCTTCTTCACAGACATGATGCCAGACGCATATTTTCGATCTCGTAAAAGCCAAACACCACCATGGCATGACAAGTTGGAGATGTACTTCAACATCTACAACTATAGAAATTTGAAAAAGATAAATTTCTCAATGCTCAAGTTGGTGGGTTATGTAATGAACTTGTAGAAGGATACTTTCTAAAGTTCATCTAATAATGATTTCAGTTAGCATCAGTTCAAGTTTAATGGACTGATTTACTAAAAATTCTACCCTATTTGTTAGAGTTAATTGCAAAAAAAAATTTTGTTGACAGATATTTCTACCACAACATGCAGGAACAATTTGTTCTTGGAAAACTTCTTTGTAATGGAAAATAAGTTTTTATAAGGGTAATCATTCATCATAAAAAGCTAATTTTGTTGTAGTTTTAGTAAATTCTTCTATTTCTTCTAAGCATAATAATGTGTTAGGTGTGAAAGTAAAACTTGGCTAGAAATATTCGAGAGTTTCAAAATATTTCAAAGACGGCAGTATCCAAAGATATGCAGGTTTTTTTTCTTGGTCTAGAAGGCAAGTTATTTTTTTGGAAATTACTTGGCAGAATATTTTGGCTAAATTTGGATATTTACCAAAATATTTTGGAGGAAATCAAGGAAAATCTTTGGTGTTTAATGTACCAATTAGCCTACAAATAGAGGTCTCCCGCTTGTAGAATGATAACTCAATCGCTCTTGTATTCTCTCCTTTTTTTGCAATTAATATAGGCTATCCGAGGATGTAGGTAAGTTGCCGAACCTTGTTAAACCTTGTGTTGTCTTCTTTTGTTGCTCTCTTTATTTATTTCCGCTATGGTTCTCTATTATTTTTCTCTAACAAAATGATCTTAAGAAGTCACTAATAACTACAAATAGTCACAATTTCCTTAAAGTAGTATATAGATTGTTTTTGATTTGATCAACTAAGACCAAAGGCTAGTAGAGTAACAGATGTTAGGTTTTCCATTCCATTTTGCTGGCATGGAACATCACCACCAAGCTAGACAACTCATGCCTAATTCATTAGCTACGAGAGCTGAAAGAGCAGCACCGAGACTATAACCGATGACAGTAATGCTATGGTTTTCACCAATGTAAAGTTTAAGAAGGAGCGCTGGCACTTGAGGGTTTTTTAAAGGTTGCAAAAACCACATTATACTTTGGGTTGATTAAAGAATGGTTGGTGAGAGTCGAGAAGGGTAAGGGTGGTATCGAAGGGCTCAACCCCATTCGAGAAGAGAAGAGGAGGTACAGTGAAGGAAGACAACGATGTCACAACGATCCATTCAATTGAGCTCATCGGCATTGTTGCAAATGGTAAATGTAGCTGATGGGACTAGATCAATGTGTTTATTTGGTGAGAAATAGTGGGGAAGTCATTAAAGTGGATTAATTTCTCCCCACTTCATATGTTCATTTGCCCCACCATTTCTCTCTCTTCAATGTTGCTTTGATTTTGAACTAAACCTACTTTAGCATATTTTTACCGAAATTGGAGAAGTAAAATTTAATATAAACCCACTTTCTCTCACTTTTTCCCACTTTATGATTTTTTTTTTTAATTTTTTGTAAAATAAACATCACAACTATTGAAAGTAATTAACTTCCAATGACTTTATTGAAGTATCACGTGTGTCCATTTTTTATTTCAAACGATTTTTCCTGAAAAAAACATCTCTTTAGTGAAAAGTAGAGCTAGAGGAAAGACGGAACGAGAAGGTGGTGGAGAAAGTGTGGATCGGGCCGTCAAGGTAGGGAGGGAGGTAGAGGTGTGCGTTGAGTGGAAGAATTAATGTCTTACAACTATTTTATTAATATATTTATTATAAAAAAAAAGCCATATCAGGAAAATAGGACAGAAAACTTAATATTCGTTAACCTCTGGATTTCATTAACAAAATTTAAATAATAAAATTTATTTAATAAAATGATAATAAAGAAGCCAAAGAAGTAATTTAACATAATTAGAAGGAAAGCACTAAACAATGGACAGTTTTATACACTCCAAACAACACATTCATTATTCAACTCAGCAATCAACTTTCTTAACACACATATATATTTTATTATATATAGAGAAAGCAAAATCTAATTATCTTAACATACACTCATAATTATACCAATTAATCATGCAAACATTAATTAATCAGAGGCTGAAAGAAGTTGGAGGTCACTGGAGAAGATGGAGCTGAACTCATCCATTATGTCTTTTGGTAGAACAAAACCAATCTCAACTCCATCTTCATCCCTCCTCTCAGACAGAGACATTGCTCCTGTCTTTTGAATAGAAGTGATCACAACCCTTGTAGGCCTCCCCCATCCAAAATCACTCTCATAAATTCCAAGTTTTGGAGACCCAGCAAGACTCAACATCCGGCCAGTTCCAACCCAAGCAATGCTTTTTTCCATCCATTCTTTAACATCATTTATAGCGTCATCCTTAAATGCATCAATGGTTCTCATAATAGCCTCAGATGCAACAAGCACTCCATCTTCTCCGATGAGCTTCTCTGTGTCTTCCTCAGCGAGACCAGGCCGGATGCAATTACCAAAGAAGGTGGCCGGCAACGGAGGCTTTAACCTTCCCCTGCAATCAACTGGGAAAATAAAATGAGCTCTTTCTTTGGTTGGGTATCTTTGTGCTTTAACATAGCAAACCCAAATGTAAGCACAAGCAACAGTGAAGGTTGATGGTGTCTTGTTGTCCTTAGACTTTGTAGAGAAGTTTTTCTTCAAGGCTTGGATCTGATCTAAACCAAGACAGAACGTAGAACAAACAGCATCATCTAAAACTGCGAGTTTTGAAGAACCTGGACCTTGATCTGAAGGACAAGAGAACAGTTGTTGGAGGAAAAGAGAATAACATCCATGAGGATCTTTAACAAGAGATTTATCAAACACTGGAGGAGGTTGAAGAAGAGGGACAGAGCCTAAAGAGCTGCATGACAGAGCCCATGACTTCAAGAAATGGCCAAAGACAGAGCCATCACCAGCGATGTGGTGGAAGGCGATGCCGATGCTAATGCCAGCGTTGGGGAAGAAGGTGACTTGCAAAGATAGTAGAGGCTTTGAATCATCTGAGAACTTGTCTAGGATAGGAACTAGAGTGTAAACTTCATTGAAAGGAAGAGGATGGTTGGATGAGAGAGCTTGGAAGTCAGCAAGAGATTCAGCAACGGTGAAGGAGACTGAGTCACCATGTTTGCAGTGTATGGCAAAGTCATTGGAGTTGGGAGAGTGTCTGATGAGCTTGCCTGCCAAGGGGTAGAAGTGATGGAGGGTTAGAGAGAGAGAAGAGGTGAGAGATGGGACTATGGAGTTGATGAAATGATCAGTGGTGGAGTAGTGTTGAGGTAGAGAATAGAAGAAGATGCGCTCTACTGGGTGGCCATGGATCCACATAACATCAAAGAAGGTGAGTGGGAGTGTAGTTTCAGTTGCACAGCCTGGAGATGGGTATACACTGATTTGATTCAGTACCCTTAATTCATTGGATGTTGCCATAGCAGGGAAAGGAAACAAGCAAGAAGAGCTCTGGTCAAGGAAAAGAAGCAGGGCTCTGCCTTTCTTCACAAAAACACCATCTCTACGATTAGTTCTAGCCTTTCTTCAAAAGAAATAAAGAATTTTTGATAAATCACACATAATAATTACTTTTAAAACAAACCTTTTATGGCATGGTAGAACAAATTAAACCAAGAAACACTGACGACAAGCAAATTTTATTGAAAGGACGAGGTCCACAAGTTTCACAACATGCCAAAATTATCTTCCTTTTAGAGTCTATTTGGTACCCCGTATTTTAAATTACAGTATAAATTAAATTACAGTATAAGTCATTTTACTGAATTTTAACTTACATCATGGTTGTTTGGTTATCTGTAAATGAAAATGCTGCATTTTCTTTTTAAGATTTTGGTTTGATGTAAGTTGTAGGTTAAAATCACCATATAAAGTAAGTGGTGAGATTACCCTTTTTGACAAAATTTTTATATTTTTATATTTTTTTAATATTTCATTTAAAATCTATTTTATTTATTTAAATAGATTTATGATAATGGATTTTATCATTTTATTTATTTAAATTAGTTATTCAATATACTTGAATTTAACTTACTAATACAACCATCATTTAGTGCTTATCAATTTAGCGTACTCACTTCAAATTATGTTCATAAAACAAGATATAAACTCAATAAATCATATTCAAGAACTCAACATATTCATCAAACAAATTGGAAACTCAACAAACTAATTTCAACAACCAACACCATTAAATTCTCAATATGTTCATAAAACATGACATAGTTCAACAACACCATCAAATTCTCAACATGTTCATAAAACAAGATATAAACTCAATAAATCATATTCTAGAAGTCAACATGTTCATCAAATAACAAACTAATTTCAACAACCAACACCATTAAATTCTCAACATGTTCATAAAACATGACATAGTTTAACAACACCAAACAATAGCAAAATACAAAATAAGACATGTCCACAAACTCAAAAACACGCAAAATAAGAAAATTATAAGAGTAGACAATCTCAAACCATCACGCCCCAACTGCCTAAGGAAACCATCCATCCAAAAGCATCGAAGGTCATGATCTTTATTTATAAAAGCAGTTGCCAGATTATTTTGGGCATTCAAATGGTCATATGCTAAACCAAGGCCAGACTTATTGTAGTAGCCAATCAAAGTCATGACCTTATCGTACAATCTCTTACTCAATTGTGCACCTTTGTTTGTCTCTACAGCACTTGCAAGCCTATCCAATCCAGTGGAGATTTTTTGCATGACTTCCAATTCTTACTGTATTAGATGCTTTGTTCCCTTGTTAACTTCTTTGGCCTTCGAAGTGGATGTTGTTGGTGTTTCAGTCAGAGGAGGTTGTGATTGTGCAAAGTCCCAATCATTCAACCCTTGTGGAATATCGTCGGAATCCAATGTCGGCGTTGTTGATGGCATTTCCATACGGACACCCAGACTCCTAGAGCTTTGAGAGCCTGTTCTTGCAAATGACCCTGTTGCTTGATCGTTCGCACAAACGATTGCCATCTCTTCATAATCTTCAATATGCTTATTGATGTAAATAGCTTCAGTAGGATGAGACTAAATGAAAACAAACAAAGACAAGTAAATGGAGATAATGCACACAAATATCGATTGCAAAAATAAAAAACAAACTTCAGTTTAACTGTATGTACGTTTGGAATTCTTCAATGCCCATAATGATTTTCTTCTTCGAACCATCCCATGAAACTCCACTTAAACTCTTAAGTTTTTTTTATTATTAACCATATTTTTGTTACATGTCGGAGACGATTGATAACATGTGTATCACTCACGTACATTTTAAATCTCATACTAACAGCCCTCGCAACTGCATTGATAGCAGTACTCTTGAAACCTTTGTCAGTTTTAAGACCAAGGTTTGCCTGGTCAACTAAGCATCTGAGCAAAAATGAGGTCATGATCACTGTCCACCTAAAATTAGTTGGGCATCTCCTTCCAACACCTTCGCTTTCTTGGGTCCATCTCTACTGAGTCCATCTATTACATATAAAAAAAAATAATAAGACAGTCTTGCAACAAATTAAAAAAAAATGATCCATGTAAGTAATGCACATAAATTATGAATACTAATAAATAACTAAAATGATAATGTTGAGGATAATACCATTCAACAAAATAAAAAAAATACAAAGTTTCTATATAACAAAAACAAATCAAATCTCCAAGTTAACATTTTAAATACAAAAACAATTCTCTTGTTGCACATGGTCTACATGATTAAATACAAAAGCAATTCTACAACATACGAAGGAAAACACTATCTATTATTCCACATGGTCTCCATGAGTGCATCACGTATTGCTAACCATTCTCTTGCTTCCTCACGTGCTTGGGATTGAGTTCTAACTTCTTGCACATTAGGTTCCCATTCTTCAACATCGAGTATATAAATATCATTACGTCCTTGTAAAATATAATTGTGTAAAATACAACACGCAACCACAATATCCACTTGTGTTCGATATGGAAAAAATGGTCTAGATGTGAGAATTTTGAAGCGATTCTTCAAAGCTCCAAACGCTAGTTCCACGGTAGTGCGCAATGAAGAATGTCTATAATTAAATAGTTCCTTGTTATTTGATGGTATGCAGGCACTAAATTCCTTAAGATGATAGCAAACACCACGAAATGGTGATATGAAACCCGCTCTTGTGGAATATTCTCATCTACAAGGTAATACTTGCCTACATGGATAATTGTATTAGTTATTCCGTCAATATAATAATTTTAATTTTTGTCAAACAATAATATACCTTCGGGCACTATAAGTCCATCCTTTCTTTCTAAAGCATCACGTAGGACAAGTGCATCATGTGCTGAGCCCTCCTACCCAGCTAGAACATATGTAACCTTAATTCAAAGTCAACTGCGACCAACAAATTTTAAGTGAGATATGGTTTTCTCCAACGAAAACGATCTACAATTTCTTTTCGAACGGATGCGTGGATATGTGTACCATCAAGCTCACCTATGCAATCCTATTTATTAATGGACAAAAATATTACATATTGCATATAAGTCTGTTCCCACAAAGTAGAGTAATTCAATATTTTCTTACCTTAAAATATGGCATAAACCTTGAATCATGTGTAATGACTGAACTAGTAGTTGTGCGAGGCAGTTGGATAAATTCACCCCGAAGCTCTCCTATGGCATACAATACATGTTTAAAATATCGGTTAATAGTTTCACCGGAACGTAAAAAATTTACTCCCAATCACCCTATTCCTCACATTATGACCAAGAATATGAAGAAACATTGCTACTTGCTCTTCAACGCTTATATGTACGGTATTGCACAACAATCTTTTTGACTTCAATAAATCACATAACCCAAAAGATACAACCTTTCTCATCCTTTGCATTGCTATACTAGCCTCCTCGGATCCATGTATTATTCTTGAAATATAGTTTGTATGTTATTGATCTCTATTGTAATATGGCTCTCATGGCAAATTCGATCCTCTTCTCCTACTGTACCACTGTAATGCTATAATTGCAACAATGGTAGCAGTGGCAAGTACAACACTTTCGTCATCAAATTGATTGTCCATATACAATCTAAGTTTAGATACAAAAAAAATCACTATAAACCAATGACTAATTTACATTGTGCAAAAAAAAAAAAATGCATGCGTTACATATATGCTTTTAAGTTGATCCCAACTGTTATCATTAAAACAACATCGAGATTGAGAAAGAATTGAGCAATTAATTATTGAGTAATTACTATAAATAATTACTATACATTTATGTATTTATGAAATTTTAATTGACTGAAAACTGTGGATGTAGTGGACTTTTGAAAGGAGATGAGTGTAGGGAATTGGAAGTTGAAAGGGAGATGAAGACTAGATAATTGGCATCCATCAATTAGAGTCCTTCATTTCCGATCAGAGCACTCGTTAATTTTTTTATTAATGATAATCAATGACAGATAATGGTCAGTTATTCAAAGCATTTATTTGTTTTTGTAATGAAAAAGTATATATTATCTTTAATAAAGTAACTTCAGCTATATTGATTATTATTATAATTATGGGACCAGTAGAGCATTGATACTATTGTTTTTTAAATAATATCAAGTTGTCACATCGATTATGAGCAATGTGATCAATGTTGCATTATTCTCCATTAGTATCTGTAACTATCTATAGTCCACAGAATTTTTTTATTATCCTTTTAATATCTATAGAATTTGATCTATTATTGCGATCATAGGTTTGAGTTTTGACTTTCTATTAGTACCTTATGTTGTCATTGATTTCATGATAGAATTTGTGTTATAACTCTAAATTTATATTTGATGTATAGGTTTCCTATTGTGGTACCTGATCCTGGTCATACAAAACTTCTAATTGCTAGAGAAGGATTGGATGCTACTTAAAGAATTAAAACCCCAACCGCTACCATTGCTGTAAGTCTATGTTATTTGATTCTACTCAAAGAATTCCATCTCTGCTTGTAAAGGAAGTTTGTATTCCTCTCATCATTAATACTTCTCTTTTCAAAAAGAAATTGTGCTTGCCTAAATGTGTTAGCTGTTACTTATGTAGAGGATGCTTAACTACTGATAACCTAAATAGGTTGTCAAGAGGTCAGGAATTGAGAAATGAATATTTTGTAGGATTATTTGTTGTATTCTAAGCTATCATAGTTGGTTATTGTTGTTGATTCCATAACATTTTAAATTTGGTGCCTCTTGTCCATATGTAGCTACCATGTGCCATGTTTTAGTACCAAGCTTGATTAGCATCAGTCCTAAAGGCTGATGATTAGTTGTGTATGCTAACAATTTGTGTTTTCCTTGGTCATTATAGAAATTATGATCAGGTTATAATTCAAGTGAACTGCAGACATGGATGAAGAAATTAAGCATTTAAGCCAAAAGCAGCTCTATTTTGTTTGTTCTATCTGTTTCAAGTAATCTAATTATAGTGGTAATTTTGCAACCAACTCAAATTTACATAACAAACATAACAAGCACAGTATGAGTATTCCTAATGTTCTAAATTAATATGATATAAATCTCAAAGCAGAGACAATGTATAATACAAAAATAAAAAAACATCATGTCATTCTTTTGGTCATTGGACAAACTAAGCAGTGAGAAAAGCATTACCAGGTAAAGCCTGAGCACTTCTTATATAACTTGAAGAAATCTCTTTCGGGTATGGATCCCTAAAACAAAATGATGGAAAAAAAAATGAATGAGGTGATTGATCCAAGCAACAACCTTAGGAGATCAGAAAAATATAGAGAAAAATCTAATAGCTATACTACCAATTAGAAGGGCCACAAAACTGATGAAAGGCGTCGACCTTGATCTGAAGAAGAGGTGCACGATGAATCCCTGGGAGGCGGCAAGGAAGCCTTGGGAGGCTGAGTAGGCAGGGGAGAGGATATCCTCCTCGGATGAGCGATTGAGAGGATGAAGATCACCTTGATCTGGACTGCCGTTTGTGAAGGAGGAAGATAGCTCTGAACGCCCGAGTGGAGAGTGGTGACTTTAATAAAAAGTAATTGAAAACATTTTGCTGCATTTGCACTTACGGCCAATTTGGCCGTAAGTCCAAATGCAGCAAAACAACCCTTTTGCTGCACTTAGACTCACTGCATACATGTTTTCACAATAAACCAAACAACCCAACATAGCATTTTACCTGTAAAACAAATTACATCACATCTACTTACGGGTAAGCAAATAGTCCCTTAGACGATGTGAGATCGTCAGACCTCAAAAAAACCCCTAGCACCAATTAGCTATATAAAAAAAATTAGTAAAAAAAAAAACAACAGCTCTAAATTTCAAAATAAATTTTTTTAATAATTTATAATATATATATATATATATTAACAAAACCACCAGCAACAAAACAAAAAACAAACGAGTACAGAGGTGCACTAGTTGCGGTGGTTTGATTGACTTATGAATAAACCCCTGCCATGATAGTAAATTGTAATATGAGATACTCGAACTCGAAACCTCTCAATTACAATTACAAAGAGTTATCAGTGGGCTAGTCCACAATTCCTTATAAATAATTTTTCATTTTCATCAACATCATGCTCGTACTTAATTTTTCAAAAAATAGTTTTGGGCCAGTAGTGCTAGCTCAAACCATGATAGTACCGGACCAGTGCCGATGCCATTAATTTAAATAAGGATAATCAAGAATTTGATTCATTTTTAAAATATAGTTGGGATTTAAAATGTGTGTGTGATAGCATGTCTACATTGTTAAGAAAAAAAATCATTTTCCGCTGAGTTTGCATTTGCATCATTATAATTATGCCTTGGTGAGAGGAGTGAAGCTCACCCCTTTGCGCTAGCGTTTGAGATTACGCACTCACTCCCGGTTTCAGTTTGTCCTCCACTGTCAAGTCCGAGGAATATTTTTGATATTTTATTAAATATTAACATCTTAAAATTAGATAAAATTTTTTTGAGAAATAAAAATTAACAAATAGATAGAAAAGTCAAAAAGAGTATATAATTAAAATGAAAATATACCTAAATAATATTGTTTTTGGAGGAAATTACTAGAGCTTTCATTTCAATAAATAAATAATGAGAAGTTTGCGCTTATGCTTAATTTGTAAAAAAAACATAATTTCTAATTTTCATTTTGACTGGTTGGCGTTCACACCATTATCCTTTGATTAGTGTACACCCACCACAATTTTCTTCTGTCTTTATTCCCAGCCTTCATAATCATATCTAATCATATCTTTGATTAGAAAATTTACTATAGAAAATTCTACTCAAGAAACAAGGTGTTATATTTGTCTATGGATGGTTGTATCATTAGTGACGTCGATCCTGCCTAACAACCTGTTCTCTTTTCTTTGTCCATTACCGAACCCATTTCTTATATCACCAATATATCTATCAAGAAGGACTATGATATTACCATTTTTATATTTTTACAAATTACATTCAGTAGAAACAAAGTTTAATTTTCCCTAGAGATTGGGTAAAATTGAGTAGAAAGATGACTATGAATTTGAGACAAATCTTCGATGTCCCATGTATATGATAAGTGTTTTAACCAGGCTATTGCTGTAGTAGCGTTATTTATCATCTATTAGTTTATTAAAAATAGATTTTCATTTCTGATTTTGGTATGCCTCTTTCGCATTTTTAGAAAATAAAATAAAATAAAATGAGTTATCTATAGTGATAAAAAAACATATCAAACATACTATATTAATAGTTAATTAAATGAACAAATTATCCATTAATAATAGGAGCTTAATAATTTAACTATGGACAATTTTGCAAGCTTTACATGAGAAAAGCAAATATCTATAATCATTTAGTCAAACATAATTTCCAATTTTTATTGGAGATAATATGCTTTTGTAAAATAAAAAAATACTTTAATTTTTACATATTTGTCTCAAATACATTGGATATATGCTCTACCTTTGGAAACCCCCATTCCCTGGTTAGAGGATAAGAATTTTAGTCTATTATTTTAAACAAGGGTATGGACTTGAGAATTTGAGGTTATTTACTTGACTTATTAGGTCTTTTCACACCAGTATTCTAAACTCAGCTATATCACTTATTTGATGTAGACCTCAAAGGCCAAGCTTATTTAATAATAAAAAAGATTATAATATCCAAAGTACCTTGTTATATCTCATTCCTGATTTTAATTAAAATTAGAATTTAAAAATTAGAATGTTAGAGGATGAACTGGATATAGTTCCACAGCAAGGCGGAGAGAGATCGTTTATAGATATGTGTATGACTGTGAGCCTTACATTTGAGGCACCATATGAATAGTTTCTCACATGGATGGTCCAGCTGCAGCATCACAGCCAGGCAACATCGTCAATAGCTTCTCCTTGAAGATGGTCTCAAACTCAAAGTTTGTTTATAGGCCAACATCAACATCAACATCAACATCAACATCATCTATAGTTTTGACAGGCCAACATTCAAAGACCTATGGGGAATGGGATTAAGGGGAATTGAAATGACGGGAATGAAATGAGGGAAATGAAAATAGTAATAAAATATTATTTGGATGGAGGGTATGTGAGTGAAATAAGAAAAAATATGAAAAAGAATTGTGATAAAAATACTTATATATCTTTTATAATTAATAAGTAGTATTATATAAAATAATGGGTGATATTTAATTATAATTAAATTTATTAGATTATAAAATATTTTAAATAATAATTATAATTATATATCTTAATTAAATTAAGTTATCCTTTTTAATTATCATATAAAAATATTTAAATAAACTAATTGATGTAACTATTATTCATTTTAATTGTTATGATAAAATAGTTTAATTAAATAATTCATTTTATTTAGATAATTAACAATAAAGTAAGTGAGTATTATCTAATTAAAAAAACAACAAACGATATATTTCTTACATAATAAAATTATCTCACGAAGACACAATAATATCTCATGAAGACTAAGAGATTTTAAAGAGGTAATAATAAAGATAACAAAGAATATTAATGTTAAAGTTGATGCCCGAAAGATGGTAAGCATCATAGCTTACACCATAATGCACAAACACACAACTAAAATTATAGTTCATAGAGGAATATATCCAAGATCTATCTAAACAACAAAGAGCTAGCCATGCTCTAGTACAAAGCTTTCATACTCAATAATCAACCAAGTACCTGAATTTTTTTTTTAAACTTAGAAGTGTAACATTGATGATAATATTATTATATAAAACATCTTGCATGGATTAGTTTGGCAAACATTGTCTTAATTCTCAAGTGTCATTCATCAAACCATAACAAAACATTATAATAGAGCATGCAAAGATATACCAAATTCTAATTCATAACATCATGATATAGCTTACAATACAATAAGATTTAACAAAAGATTCAATTCAACAAATAGCTAAAACATCAAACACCATAAAATATTGAAGTTTCCAAAGTTTCTAGAACACATACCTTGAAAAGGCATTCTGAGATGATCTACATAGAGGGATAATATGGCATCCTTGATAAAATTAGACGACAAAAACACAACTTTCTATAATCCCGCAAGTCCCAAAACATGTTTAATTGCTTTCATCTTTTCGTAAAACTTGCATTATGGCTAATGGCTTATCTTTCGAAAGCCCATATATGTTGAAAATTACTTCATTTAGAAATTTTTTTTTCTTTGACTTCTCTATGTGCCGCTTCTTTACAAGCGTTAACTTCAGCATTGCGAGCATTGGTTTTAGCATTATGAACTGCACATTCAGCCATCATCTTGAATCTGGGGCCAACTATTTCTACAAATTGGCGAAGATTTGCAGAAATTGCTTCCATGTTCTTTTCACTAGCAAGACTTTTCATTTTATAACCTCCCGATGCTTTCGAGGTACTAGTATTTGCTGTCATAGGTGACGAGGTGTCAATGGGTTCCTGCATAGGCATACAAAAATCTTCACCTGCCATTTGAGAGAAGCCCACATCCTTATCTAAGCTAACATTTTCATGCAAATATTGATCTGCATTGTCTCCAAGATCACCCTTTGCATTTCCATGCACTCTATCCTTTGTAAAAACTAGGGCGAGATCAATAAAGAAAGGAAAATTTTTTCCATAAAGACTAGCTTCCTTCTTGTGAGTTTTTATTGTATTACAAAAGAAAAGTTAATAAAAAAAATAACATATCAAATTCTTCACACATTTGGCAAAGATAATTATATTACCTTAATATATTCATCATATGCGCTTTTTCACACTCGATAGTGTTATTTTCATGGTTCCAAAGCAAAACCACTAATATACAATAAATCAGAGATTGCAGTGGTTTTACTTCTAAAGAGTTTCACCCTTGACTCGATGTTTGGCACTGCCTTAAGCATGGTCTGGGGAAACTTTTCTTTATCATTCTTTCTAGCTGATGTAGATATCCATTTCAAAATCCATTCTTAGCCCTCCACATGGAACTTGTAGATAACTCAACTAAGACTTCAATTTGGGCTTTGTCTTCTTCAACTATCCAAAAGTGCTTGTTTTGTAAAAAAAAAAAATCCATTCTTCGTCTACCCTTGAGTTGTGATTCTTGATACATTCTATATATAAAAGAAAAATTGACAATAAACACAGATGAGTTATTCATGTTAAGTACTTCAAATATATATAGTTCTCAAACACACATGTGTAATGTCAACATTCAATTACATGATTATAATCCCAAAACATAAACTTGCAAAAATTTAATGCATAAAAGCATTCATATTAAGTATGTGGATATCAATTGCAAAAATTAATTTGATTGCTGACAAGATCCCCTTGCGTATATCCCGCAAGTGCACGGGTTTGTCGAAGTAATAATCTCGGATGAGCGGGTATCGAATCCACAGGGAGTAGGGAATAAAAACACTTAATCCGCTTCTTAGCTATGTGAAAGATCAGTAGTGATAAGTGTGACAATGATTTAATTCTCAAAAGTAAAAACAACAAGTAAGAGAGCACGAGTAAAGGAGGAGGTAAGGCAATCGATAAAGATGGGGTACACGGATAATGCTCCGCCTAGGACAATCGTTCAAGTACAAGAACCCTCTATTATGCTTCCTAATCAATGTAATGGTGAGTCGTGGAAATTTTTAAATACATAGTCCCAAATCTAAGGTCAACTATGCCTAACTCTATACATGTCCCGGAGGAGAGATTAGATAACCTCTCAACCTCGCACTCGAATAGAGTTGCAATAAGCTCTAGGGATTCCAAGTGATAAATCTTTTCCTAATTATAGACCTAACCCTTTGGTCCAGGTGGAAGGTCCCTAACCACGATTAAGCCCTAGATACTAAGATCACCTCAACGCTTCACTCCGTTGCACGTGCAACTAAGCCCCAGCGGAGGGTCATCCCTTAGACCATTCACTCTACTATGGACGAAAAGAACTCGAGGAATGGAGGTAGAATCTATCACGTCGGAGGGGAAAGGGGACGCTCCTGTACCTCTCGACCCACCCTCTCAACCCTCTCCAACCTAACTTTGTCTAACGCTCTTGGTGTGTCACTCACTCACAAGGTTACCAACAAGAACTCTCAACCCTAGTGTCACTCTAGGAAAAATGTTCATACAATCAAGTATTCAAGGTTGGAACTCACAACAAACATCAATTAATTGAAAGCATAATAAAGGATTCAATGAAACAAATACATCCTAGGGTTCACAAATACCCAAGTACCCACTAGGGTTTAGCTCTCCATGGAGCTAAGTACAATCAAAGAAATAGAATGTAAAAGCAATGAATCCATAGAGAAACCCCCTCCATAGTCGTGTCAATGGTCTTATGAAAAGTCCTCTACTTGTCATCCAAGGATTCCCTTGTCCGGTATAGGATACGCCTCGACGGAAGCTCCCCTACTAACCTTCTTCCAAAGGAATGACGATGTCGGAGCCGTACAACCTACCCAAAACCCTAGCCAATACCTCTCAAAACCCTAGCCGAAGCCCTCTCTCAAGTTGGGGAAAAGATGGAGAAAAGAATGTTGAAATCGGGGCTGAATCGGCTTTAAATAGGGCTGAAATCGGGAATCCACACGCCCCTGTGGGCGCCCCTGTGGAATTTCCGCACGGGCGTGGGTAATTTCCACACGCCCGTGCGGATTCTCTGAAACTGTCATTTTCGGCCGGTTGTGAACAGTAACTGCTACAATGATTTGCTATAGTAACCTGCTACAGCACTCTGCCAAATATACTCCCGAATCTTGTTCATCGAGGTAACATAAACGGGCACACGTTTATGCCTTGGATCGCTTTGCTTCTTCAATGACGGATAAGTTAATGGAAATCTTGTTCTATGTGCATAAGTCGGAGTGCTTGAGTGTTACTACCCTTGTGCCCCTCCAAATGGTTGTGCAAACTCAAATACGGGGACGTTGGCACACACTCTAGCATCTCGCACCACACTTATATCTTCGCGTTTGAATTTTAGCAAGATTTCCTCCAAAATCGGTGCATTGTGATCCACATTGTCTTCTTTCCTTCATACTCGGCCTCACAACCCTACCTGCACGAAAGTAACATAAAAACACACATATTAGTGTAAAAACCCGAGAAAAGTAATGCTCAACATAAGGAAAGAATGCTTCGCATTCATATCACACAAGCACTTATCAATTGCCATGCATTAAACATGTCCATGGCCATAGTACGCCTTAATTTGGGTCCACTTGTCTGTCAGCTCAACAGCTACAATATTCTGAATGTCTTCCTCTATGTTTGGCTCTAGTGTTAAATTGTCCACATCATTTTTTGCAGGGTCTTTTGACATCTCTCTTCTAATAAAATTATGTAGCAAGCAATATGCATTAATAATATGCCTTTGAGTGGAAGTTATTGAAGCATGGTTTGGACAAAATGTTCCAACGAATTTTTAGAAGACCAAATGTCCTTTCAATTACATTTCTAGCTCCAGGATGTTCATATTAAAAAATTCTTATGCTGTAACTGGTTGACGGCCATTAGCCCAAGAACTCAAGTGATATCGCTGCCCTCGAAAAAGTGCAAGAAATCCTGGGCAATTTGTATATGTTGAATCCGCTAAGTAATAGAAACCTAAAAAAGGACAAGTATTCTTTTTATTAGCTAATAGTGTTGTATCCATTTATTATTATGAAAAATTTTTAAAAAATAATTAAAGAACATTTTGTTTACCGTTTGGAATTTTTATTCCATTGGGCTTCGTAATAGCATCTCTTAGAATTCGGCCATCATGTGCTGAACCTTCCCAATCAGATAAGACAAATTTAAATTGCATATCTTGGCTGCAAACGCTGAGTATATTGGTTGTTATTTTAGATTTTTCTTGTTCTATATCTTGTATGATCAGTTTTTGGCACATTTAGTTGGATATGTATTCAATCTAATGTTCCAAGACAGTTGTATGTTTGCAAAAAAAGCAATTATTACTTGTAAATTTGCCATCACTTAAAAACTTTTTTTTTTAAAAGAAAGTCAATGTCAATGAGAAATTACCTTAAACCACTTTGACTTATTATCATTTGAATTTTCATGAACATGTTTAAGCTTCTTTAGTAACACTCATTGACAAAGAATGATTGATTTCAAAACAACAAGGAAACGTCGACTAACTGTTTTGGCAGATCGAAAAAATCAAACTTTATTATTCTGTTTTTGACATGGTGTGCTACAATATCCAAAAATATTGCTACCATCTCCTCCACCATGACATTCCATGTGCCACGTAACCCACCAATAGTGGTCAACAATTGGCATAAACTATGAAAGCAACGTCAATTCATGCATAGCTTATCGATGCACTTAACATTGCTTTTGTAAACTACCCGATACAAGTACTCATGCTGCTTGCGGCACCTTACAGACATCGACTCAATCTCATACTCTATTGAGCTATTTATATCATTTTATTCTCTAATAGCACATATAGCAAAAGTAATGTTATCCATATTTTCATTAGCCATATCTAGAATAACAATGAAACATAACATCAATTAGATTAAGTTTATGACAAAGCAATCATGAACAGAACATCATATAATAGATTAATGTTAAAAGTATAGAAATTTCATAGAAATTTAACTTCCATGGAGCATGAACTAATTAATAACCCTTCATTAAGGCATTGAGAAGATGTTGTCATCATAATAACTTTTGGATTTTAATTAATAACTGATAATGGGCGTATAGATGACGTGGCATGTGCGTACATGGAGAAGTACAAAGCAAGGGCATTTCGGTAATTTGGCGGGCGTCGGGATTTTATGGTTGTACCAGGTCTATTTGATGGGAAATGGGTCAAGGAACAAAGTCACGAGTTTGTGTCCCACAAACTCGTGAGTCATACCAAAATTTGGCCAAATTCCATCATTTAGGCATCAAAAACCCTAATTTTGCCGTTTTTAGTAATAATTGATTTCGTTATATCTTAGAATAGAAATCTCTGATTTTTGAGCCGTTTGTGGTAATAGTCTTTATTTTGTTAGATCTTTTATTTCTTGTTGATATTTGAGAATTTAATATTTTTGGTAAATTTTCAAATTATCTCCTTTCTTAGTGCTATTTTTGCCTATTTAATGTAAGCCTATGGGCAAGAGAAAGATCAGTTTTGTGATCAATATTTCATTGAGTAATAAAGATTTTACTCTTCCCAATTCCTGGTTATCTTTGATCAATAGGTGTTGGAAGCTTGTTACTGGGTATTCGTGCGCAAATCAACGGTCTCAAGTATACCGGTGCATCAATAACCAAATAAAAATATAAAAAATTCTAAAACCAAACATTTACAAATCATGAAAAGCACTTTGCTTTTTTGCTTTGTAGTAAAACAGTAACACAACTGTCATAAAAAAGTTCTTTAATTATTTTGGTAGCTATCACAAAATTATCTAATGCTTTGCTAATTCCCTTTGATTTGTGTCCATACCTTTATGGATTCTTTGACATCAAACTAGGACTAAAAATTGGTAACACCATTGGCATCCATAGAATTTGGTCCATCATTCATTAATGCAAGTCAATGTGCCACCTTCTCGACATTAATATTTTGAACTGTGGATTTGATGGGGATAAAGCAACCATTTAGAAAGCCAAAGAACCTTAGTACTCTACTAATCTAAACACCTCTCCCCTCTCTTGTTTCTTATAATTATTTACTCAATTATCAAAGCTCAGGATACAGAAGACTAACCCTAGAAACAACAACATAGAATTACAACTAAATGTTTCTCTATTAGGTTGTTCACCTAAATTATAATTTCATTACATCATATGCCACGTATTTGATTAGTAATCAAATTTCAGGATGCCATTTCATAAACAACAATGCTTATAGAATGACATCTGCATGTTTCTTATTAGATCTAACTCAAATCACATTCTTTGGGTACAATATTAATCTAAACTATTAAAATTTCATTATATATCACAACGATGACAACTGTATATTTCACAATAGAACCTACTCTATTCACATTGTTCTGGTACAATGTTAATCTAATTTTTATCATATTATATATGCCATCATGAAAGATACTGTTATTGATAAATACATTGCCTGGTAATGTTTAACTAATCCAATAAAAATAATAACCAACCTTTTATAGTCGAAAGATCTAAAGGAGATAGCTCACCATTCATGACCTTAAACCTAGTCTTTAGTCACCCTTTGATGCTAAAGATTATTAATAGTAAGAAGCTGGGGTTGACTAGTAAATCTAACCCAAATCATCATCACAATCATTATAATCATCATTATTATAAAGATTCATTTACATTTTTAACTGACGAAGTCTGTGAGAATGAATCTATAAATATATATATATATATATATATATGAAAGATTCTCTTGTTGAGTTTGTTTTAAGCAGGAAATATAATTACAACTTTGAACATGATGTGTAGGGATATATTAAAGCATATGGAGAGGAGATTTAAGAAAATTTAAGAAATAGCTAAACATTTCTTTCTCTGCATAATTTAAAACTGATTATCAAGAGAGAAAAACAACATATCAAGAAAATAAAAAATGTCAACAATGTCAAATTTAAATACCTTTTAACAAGCTCCTTGGTGCTTTTTGGGATCAGATCTATGAAGTGCTAAAGAAAAATCGTTAAAAGTGTTGATTTACCAATAATTGAGAGATTGATAGAGTGGAGTTGGAAAGAGCTTCGATGGTGCTTAGCTTTAGGAGAGTGATAGGTCGAAGTATACTGCAGACTTGTGAGAAAATGAGGGTAAAATTGTAATTGTTCCATTAAAGAATAAGATTCCCCCAATTTTGGGAAGGATGAGATGCAGGCCTTACAAGGAATTCTATTCCTTCATAAAAAGACTATAGACTCCTTTACTTCAATCCAAACAAGTGTTAACAGTCATCCGTAAAAGTATTGATATGCCAATGATTGCTGACAATTATATCATTAAAATGATCCATGTACTCTTTTTCCCCCTATTTTTGGTTCTTACATCGGAGACTCTATCCTTCTTCTTTTTATTTCCCTCTGTACTTTGAAAATGAACCACATAAGTCCATCTTGTTATGGATCATTTAAGTTAGTTGATCTAAGTTTTTATGAATAACAAATTAATAACCAATTAGAAAAACTAATAAAATAATAATAAAAAAAATTATTCTTTAAGTTCAGAATTCGGACTAGATCAGAATCCAAAAGGTAAATTCTCCTCTATTACTCTATTTTTTTTTCTCTTCCTTGCCTTCATCTGCCGACACACTCTCCATCGGCGTTGCGACCATCACTATTCTTTGTTGCCGAGATCATCACCTCCTCCTTCACCACTGTTTTGTGCCGATGTTCATATGTAAGAATACAATGCCTGCAAATGACTACCAAGAAGTTCCACTTATGGTTTTGTAGGAAATTACCAAATCATGTTGATTTCATCTATCAGAAGAAAGAACCTAATCTTGTTCTCAATTTTTGGAATATTTTGTATATCCTAGAAGTTTTCACATAAATGTTTGAGGTTTTGTAACTTTTGATAATAATACTTCTGTGTAATTTAACTATCGAAGCAACAATAATAAATAATAAATCATATGGAAATTTCTCGAATATATGTGTTTAATGACCTACTTATTTATTGAAGAATCATTTTTTTTGTAAGTATTAGTTGTTTTGATTAATAGAAAATGGCATGGCCTAATCCCTATGACATCATTTTTTATGTATTAAAATTGAAACCTTTTCTTAAGTGAGAATTCAAGAAAACTGTAAATTGTAGTGACAAATAATGTTGCTGGGTGGTTCATGAAACCTTTTCCATGAACAATTTTATAGAGAATTTACAGATTCAATGATGTATGCAGAAGGTTCATAGCTATCATACCATTCTATATTATATGTACAAATTCAGAAAGTTGTGAATTGTATTGACAAATAATAACATGTTCCTACCTAGCAAACAATACAATTTGTCCAAATTCAAATGGTTGACAATAGATGCAAAAAATACAATATTATTTTAGCATTCAGCAATCAAATATGTCCAAATTCAATAAAATGCTAACGATTAAAGAAATTTGAACTTCATTGATCACTTAATCTTGGCAATTGTGTACATAACATGTTCAACATTTTTGTTTATCATATCTGGCGAACGTAAGTTTTACAATGTGATGAGTGTACAACATGCATGTATTTTATACCAATTTGTACACTCATTCGGCATATATTAAGATCACATTATGAAATTCGATGCTAAATCTAGTGTGTTTCACATTTATAGGCTTAGGGCAACACTTCAAGATGAGAGAGAGAGAGAGCCAAAAGAAGCATTTCAGACCTTAAACGATGAAATTGGAGATCTCTCGGCATCATTAGAACAAGGGCAAGGCAAACTAGGTGGCTTACGAGCAGCTTACGGTCAACCTTACGGCCGTATATCAATTTTAGAAGACCTTGAGAGCATGCTTATTCCCATAAAGAAGGATTCAAAACCAATTTAGAGGACCTTACGGGTAAGAATTATTCTAGTAAGGATGCTCATAAGGACCATCTAGAGGATCTTACGATCACAGCATATGCCCGTAAGAAGGGTTGCAAGAAGCAAAACAGTGAAACTTATGGTCCAGCACTTACGGCCATTAGCTGGACCATAATATATATAGAAGACCTTACGGACTTGTCTTACGGCTATAAGTGCTCCCGTAAGGCTCATGACCATCTTCTCCAGCTCCCTTACAGCCTAACCCTTATTCCCGTAAGCAGCCAGTAAGCAGTCGGGTATAAATAGAGCTTACGAGGATTTTTAGGGCATTCTTCATTATATCCTTTTATTCTTTTTGGGGAGATTCTTGGAGGCGAAGTTAGGGAAGATAAGAGATGAATCTACAACACCTAAGGAGTGATTTGGAGAGGGATTCAGATCTACATTCAAGGGGGTTGAAGATTGTAACCGTCAAGTTCATCTTGCCGGTGTGCGTGGAAGCTTTTCAAGCAACTTCTTCTGCGATCCTTCTTCCTAGGGATTGAAAGAGAGGGTTCCATGACTTTCATGATTTTCACCATTATTTGTATCTTGAATGCTTGCCCTCCATTAATGAAGGGCTAATTTGTAGATGTTTGGGAATAGTTAAACTCTAGGGTTTATATTCTTCACTTTAGTTGTTGGATCTGTGATGCTTTAATTGATTTCTCATTTGCAATAATATATATTTGAGTCTAATTGCGTGATTGAATGCTTGATTGCTAACTTGGCGAAAGTGGTACCTATCATACTTGGTATTGTTATGTGATGAGAAGAAATTCTTAGCTAGCATAGGCTTGCATTAATTTAAGAGGATAGTGGGTACACCTTTGGTTAAGGTATCTAGTAGACTTTGTCTCACACTACCCTTCTTAGTGGATTAGTGATAATCTTCGTGCTCTTTGCAATCATGTGGAGTGGTTTTTAGGAGAAATCGCATTTCTACTCTATATTCGGATTAGGGATAATCTCTTTTTTTGGTGGTGGTGGTGGTGGGGGAGTATCTACTTAAGAGATTATTATTAGTCCAAAATAAGGTTTAAATGTGATAATCTGATTGTGTGGTCATAACCTTAGAGGGATGCTATGCCCGGACATCTCTTTCTTCCTTGATTTCTCTCCTATTATTTTCGTATTTTCTTGTTTCAATTTTCTTTTGTTCATACACACAACACTCGATCTTTCAGGCTATTTTCCGGGTTTAGAGTCATTACTAACATTCACTTTCTTCTTTGTGGAACGACACTCTGCACTTACGCACACTTTATTACGCGATCGATACATACACTTGCGTCCCTATCACAATAACACCATACCACGCAATTAACAAAAAATTCTAAACATTATAGGCATAACTTTCCAGATTTCACCTCTGAAGGTTAAAAACAAATCACCAAAAGGAAAAAAAGGGAACACCATCTACCAACAAAAACCACTTTCCTATAGAACAATTTTTTAAGCTTCATAGGCCAAGATTTTTTCTATTTGTAGCATCGATTGTGTTACCAAGTGTTGAAAAGGCTAGGATGTCCATGGTTCGAGTTGTTTGCTGGCCTAACTCAATCTTTTTTGCTAGCTTGATTTTGTCGATTTGTAAAATTATAAACAATATTACAATATTAATGTGATAAAAACTTGTGGCGACATCTACAAATGTTGTACAAAATAAAAAAACTATTACTCAAGTCACATACAAATGTTGGAATAAAATCCATATTGAGACTATTTACAAATGTTGGGAAAATATCTCAATAAATGTTGGAATATATAGGTACCGAAGTTTCTTCGAAATGTCAAAACAAAGTATACTGACTGTGAAAATTACGACATATAATCGATATTTGTTACAAAAGTCGGTATAGAGTTATTCCAATATTTTTTGATATTTTACGACAGATGTAAAATGTCACAAAAATCCTATTTTGTTGTAGTGACTGTAAGTCTGCATCATATGAGATAAATGATTTAATAATTTGCAACCAACACATTTAATCAAATTTAAAGTGAGTAGATGATTAGTTAAAAAATTAAGAAGTGTCTCGTACTCTGAAGCTACCCATTGGGCTATAAGCAGTAATGATGTTTGCCTTGTTGCTTCTCCTACCACTTGGATTAGCTTCATTCCTTTTTCTCCCATCTGGATTAGGTTTATTTAATTAGGGAATTGTCTCAACTTGAGGGTCAAACTGGGGTTTATCAACCTTCTTATAAAGAACTATTTATAAGTAGTAAGCCAATATGACAAGGAAGATGCAATGATGTAATTAACAACCATTAACTTACCACATTAGCCCTTTGTGGACATCGAGCCATGTTGTGACCTTGAGAATGCCAAGTGCTACATATCATCAATCTGCCTTCCCTTGAAAGCCTTGCCTGGCTTCTGTTTTTGGTTTCCATTGGTTCACTTCTTCTTTTCTTGGCGGGTCTTCCAAGCATTTTCTTTAGCATGGGTGATAGCATTGGACCTTTTGGATTTGTTGGCCAAAATTCTCTACCCCTCAATAGATTGACAAGGAATTGTTAAGCTTTGAGATATACCTCCTTCTTAAACCAGTCAGCAACATAATCTAGTAGATCTGATCCTTTAAATGCAAGTTTTGCAAGGCATGTTGCCATCGAATTCTTGTCTTGTCTCACTTACCACAAGAGCAATTGTAGCTTCCCAACTTCACAACATGACCTTCTTGAGCATGCAACACCAAATTGTCCCAGAATACCTCATGCTTTGCTCTACCCACCACCACTTTTTATCCTCTCTTTTTTAATCCTTGCATGCATGTTAGGCCTACAGATATTTTTCATGGCATATTGTTTTGGCTTATGTATTTTTCATGGCATATTGTTTTGGCTTATGTTTGCCTCCCCCCCCCACCCACAACCCACTTTTTATCCTCTCTTTTTTGATCATTGCGTGCGTATTAGGCCCACAGATATTTTTCATGCATACTGTCTGATGTATTTAAGCATGCTTACTATTGGCTTATGTCTGACTTCTAGGATTACACCATTGAAGGTCATGTACATATGGTTGTTTGATTACTTCACACTTTACCACATCATTGAAGAATGCTTTACACCATCCTTCAATGGTGCAATAGGCCAATTTTCTAGCAAATCTTCTGCAGCATTAGCTCTTTTTTGCAAAACTCTCATCCTATCCAAATGCATTAGCATCTCAACTTTATTTGTTGACCTAGCTGCATTCCAAAATTATAGTTGAATTTCTTTTCCTAGGTGCCTTTTTCCCTACCTTGCATAGATATGCCTAGCATAAATTATGTTCTCAATCAATGGCAAAAGGTCCCTTTTTGCATAAATGAGACCCTATCAAGAAATCCAGAATAGAGAAAATAGTTAGACAAAATTAGAAGAAAACACAAAATTCTACTAAATAAATACATAAGTAACTATCTCACATACATTATGCATACCACTGATGAGTGCCAACCTAAGACCATCCCCTAATTGAAGGCCACATTGCAAATGTTGAATAAACCAATCCCAGCTTCCAGTTGTATCTTTTTCAACAACAACCCAGGTACTGGTGAACATCTTGTTGTTCCCATCCCTCCCAACTGCCACTAGAAGTTGCCCCTTCATTAAGCCTTTCAAGAAACAACCATATATCAAGGCCTATAATTCTCCTACATCCAGCACAAAAACCTTCTTTAATTGTTGGCAAGCAAATGTATATCCTTTTGAAGACAAGGAATTCCAAACCATCCTTTCTTTCAGCCATAATAGAAACAGTGCTCCCAGTATTAGCTTCTTTCAACTCTAGAATATAGTTATTTAGCACAAAGAAAACTTCCTTATATTGCTTTTCTATTTTCCTCAGAGCCATTGCTTTTGCATTCCTACAAATCTTACTATATATGAAGACACCTAATTCTTTTCTTACCATGGCCCTCAAATGCATAGGTCTTATAAAAGGCATCCCATTTATGACATCAAAAAACCTTCTTACAATCACACTTCTTGTCACCCTCTTATTCTTTAGATGTCCCAAAAAGGCAAGAGTGTTCTCATGCATAAGTTTTGACTACATTTTCCTCCCACTACACCATGAATAGAAAATGAGCCATTTGCACCACTTTGCAACAAACTTTGTCCTAACCCTGTTCCCATCATTTTTTATATATTGAAACTCGAATCCTTTCCTCATTAAAAAGTCAACAAGCCCATGTTTAAATAATTTTAGATCGTCAAACCTAAGATCTAGGTAGAAGTCTTCCAATGGAACATTGGGATCATAGAATTATCTCTTGACTTGTGTCTCTTGGCATCATCTGCATCTGACTCTGCACAGGTATCATCATAGCTACCTGGGTCTAATGAATCAAAGTACTCACTCTCATAGTCCATAAATTTCTCAACCCCAACAACTTGGTCTCCTAAAATATTTGTAATTGGGCATTCTTCAAAACTAGTAGGATGCCCCTTCTTCTTCCTCTATATCATCTTGAGCATCATTCTCTTCCATCATTCTATTTTTCATCTAAGCATATTTTCTTTCCTTATCCCTTAATACTTTTGTCTCTTTATCTTTATCTAAATTATATTCTATAAAATGGACTTTTGCTAGCCTTTCCTCATGATCTTTACTAGAATCACTATCACTCTCAATGTGATTTACATTGTGCATATCCTTCTCCGCATCACCATCTATAGCAGACAATACAATTCTTGGTAGGTTTTTACCATGTATAACTTCTAATGTCTCAACATAAATATCTATAACTCCATGTGTGCTTAGATGGTTAGCTAGACCAACCATTCTTTGATCATTACAAGCATATTTTATTATCCCTTCAACATCTATATATAACAAAATTACATCCTTCTCAATATCCTACCCTATCTCCTTGACATCCCCTAGCAAATCCCAATAACATGGTTTATCAGGATCCACAAGAGATTCATTGACTGCCCCATTTACATAGGTGACCTCTCCTTCTCTTAACAATTTCCCCCATGGAGATAATGTAGCAGTCCAGTGTAGCCATGCAATACCTAATAAGTTCAATTATATACAAGCAAAAAGATCACAAACTTGGCAAGAAACATACACATGCATCACAAACATACTAATATTCTTAAGAAAAAAATAATCAAACAATACAACTTCTTCAGAGAAAAAAAAGGCATAAACAAATAAATGTTCAAAGCATAAGTGATAAGTGCTTGTTTAATGCATATTTGATCACATCTGTTATGCACTTTGAGCATGATTCTATTTAGATATTTTCGATAAGAGCATGTATTTTGTGTTCTTTTGTGTAATTAGGGGATTACTACAAGAAATCAAGGATTTACAGGTGGTTTTTAGATCATGTCCCGTTGGTTCTACCCGATGCTAATTGTCCTTGGTGGTAGTTAATAAATAGCGGTGAATTCAAGCGTCGCCAATGCATTTCGTTGAGGTTTTGATCAATGGCCAGAATAACCGCCGCTATGTGCATGATGGAGTTAATGGTGGTTCAAAACCATCGTTACACTCGCCGCTATAAGTCACTATCGCTCTCCCTGCACGCATTTGGCAACTAGTGTAAACCGCCATGGATTGGGCCGCCAAATGCAAACTACAAGCAATCATTTATGTTTGCCAGTAGTTACAACCACCTCGATTATGAAAGCATTTTCTAATTTTATTTACCAGATATTTGGAATCTTCATTTGGGAGCAGTTTGAACAGCCACAATTGTGAACCATTTTTTTTTTCAAATATTATTATTATTTTAGGATAATAAAATTTTTGTATTAATGACAAAAAAGAATACAATAATTAAATATCCACCGAGTAATACATAATAAAAACTTGACAAAATTCATTGACTGATGAAAAACACAAGCCTATATTTTAATGCACACAAATATGTATTAATACAACTAATGAAGTTTTTTTGACATTATTGAACAACTATTTTCCCAATAACTAGTTAATTAAATGAAAAGCAGTTTCAATAGATTGTATGCTAAATTAGTTCATCAATTTACTAACAATCATCGAGTGAAGCTTGAACCATATGTTGAACTTCATCTTGTTTACAAAATATACTTATAAACAATCTTTGAGACACCATATTCATCATTTGATTCTCCAATCATGTCAGTTGTAGCTTTTGTCTAATCCGACCTGTATTAAAGCACAACAATTAGTGATATTAATTCAAGCATCCCAACATCATTATCTCCATCAATGACAGGTATAATTTTTCTATAAATTTTTAAGATACTGAATAAGGTTTAGTGCAAGATCAAGTGCAAATAATTTGAATAGTTTCATTTGAAACACACCTCTTCATCGAGTGTATTGAGGAGATCCAACAACATTTTAACCCCACAATCCCTTAGAAATTGCAACAAGTAAAATTTCAAGCTTAGTTGGTTGTGCTTGAAGTTGTTCCTTTCCTTGTATTCCTTTCTCTCTGGTGATATAAACACAAATCAACAAGTTCATCGTTTGTTTAGCTAACCAGGAAAAAGAAAACCTTGACAATTGAAGATCACCTTGACAATTAAAGATCATCTTCACTTCTGATTTGATATCTTTCAGTGGTTTATATGACAAAGATGGTGGATGATCAATTCCAATCCTATGAATTATGGCATCCAATAAGACATGTTTTAGTATTTTCATGGATGTACCAAGCAATAGTAAAAGTTGAAGGCGGCCATGTAATTTAAACCAAGAAATTCTAGCCAGATAGAAAAAGAAATACACTGGATGAACATTTCAAAGAAGACCAAATATGATAAAAGACAATAGACAAACAAATCAAGATTTTAATATATGATAAACGGCAAATATATGTCCTACCTCCTCTTGAAACCTTTGAAGCATAACGCATTTTTGCTCAAGATTTGAATTACAAGAATCTAAAAGAACTTGACCTTTAATGGGTGATGTCCATGTATTCCCCTTGTCTATCTTGTGCAATGTCACATGCATCACACCATACTCTACAAGCGAAATATCATGGAATGCCAATTATAAGAGGTTCAAAAAAAAGTAAGAGTGCAGAAAACAATTGCCACCACCACACAAACAAACAATATCAAAGCTTCCATCTCACTATAAAATTCTAACTTTCATAGTTGGAATGACAAAACATAACATTCTGGTGTTGATGATACTCTTATTAAAGTTATTATGCCACCAGAAAATAATGGCCACAACCACACAACCAAATTCAGAAAACTTATGGAACTATTGTCTTATATAAAGTCTAATTCCTCTGATATCTTTTGATATCTTATGATGAGACACTAAACTCATTCTAACCTATGAATTATAGCATCAAATAAGCTATGAAATTAAAGCATGTGCTCATATAAACTTACATATGTTCGTGTGTGAACATACATGTGTACATATATATATATATGGATGTGTGTACCTTTGTATAGCTACATGCATGGGTCGAGGGGAAAATATTGAGTCTCTGAACAAATGAAGGAGACCTGCTAGCATTAAATCTCCTGATGATGCAAATATAAAAACAACTAATGTTGAAGTTGATGGCATAGGGAAATCTATAATTGGAACCTCGCTTGATGCTTCAGAAGCGCCAGGTTTGTTTCTTCCAAAAAGTATGGAACATCAACCTTATTTAAAATTTGTTCCTGTATATCTGATGATGTAATAGCCATCCATCTCTCCAACCATTCACATGTTGTAGAATCAAGTCTTGAAGGCTCACATTTTATGTAAATTGGTTTTTGCTAGGGTGCAGACTCCAAAAACTTGTATTACATATACAAATACGTAATTTCATTCCAAGACAACATATGACCAAAAGAAACTGGAGATTAGTAAAACAATTAGAAAGGTAACATTCTCATACCTGTCATGCAAATCCATTAGAAATTACTATCTGAATTTATGATTGCACTTTATTTGCCTTTGTGTTTGAATTGCCCTTCATCCCCATTCTCATCCCTACTCCCTCCTCCATTCTATACCCTCCAAAATGACACCACCACCACTACAACACCAACACAACCATCAACACCAACTATAAAATAACTTTCACATCTCAACACTCAAGAAAAATTAATTCAGCTAAGAAGGTATCCAAATTAATTCAACACCAACTTATTATAATCACAGCCAATACAATACTCTAGATAATAATTGGTAATGCAGTTATTATCTTTGACAAGGCATGCCTCAAAGTCAAAGGTTGCACTGAAATTCTCCAATAAATCAAGGAATTCAATTGGAACTCACCTTCTTCACAGATGTGGACTAGGAAAGTGTCACCCTTCGATGGGCACTAATGGAGGGTTTTGAAGGTTGACAGTCAGAGAAGGAGGAGTTGGGCGGGGATCTCGGCATAGATGGTGTGGTGAAGGAGTCAGAGAAGAAGAAGAAGAAGAAGAAGAAGAAGAAGAAGAAGAAGGAGTCGAAGGCTTTCGAAATGTTTTCTCAGCGTGAGGGTTTGGGATTAGGTTTTCTCAAAGTGAGGGCTTGGGGAAAACAATGCCATGTTTTTTCAAAAAGGTAGAAATATATTTGTTAATTTTATAATTTGAATTTTTTTTTTAAAATATATTCAAAGGATTTTTTTTTATATAAATTGGCCCTGTTTATCTTTATTTTTACAAGTGATAAATATTTTATTTTTGAAAAAAAATAAAACCTTTAACAAGTACCAAATAATAAATTTATTTAAAATTTTAACAAAATAACTAATTCATTAGTTTAAAATAAGTCTCTTTTTGCAAAATAACTAAAATTTCAAAAAAATAACTAATACATATTATGCATAGTATTTTAAAACTAATTAGTTCTAAATAATTGCTTAAAAAGGTAGAAATATATTTTTTAATTTTATAATTTGATTTTTTTTTAAATTAGATTCTGAGGATTTTTTTTATATATAAATTGGCCCGGATTATCTTTATTTTTACAAGTGATAAATATTTTATTTTTGAAAATAAAATAAAATCATTAACAAATACCAAATAATAAATTTATTTAAAATTTAAAGAAAATAACTAATTCATTAGTTTAAAATAAGTCTCTTTTTGTAAAATAACTAAAATTTGAACAAAATAACTAATTCATATTATGCATAGTATTTTAAAACTGATTAGTTCTAAATAATTGCTGGAGACAATTGCTAAAAAAATAAAATTTAATAAACCATCAATTTAATTAATAAAATAATGAATACATATTATCATTGAAATTATATTTCGAATTAATGGTTTATGTTTATTAATATTGTCACACCCACCCCTTCTACTGAGGTAAATGTGGCACCCATCAGTTAAAATTCCCTTTTAACTGGAAACTGACACCCTGCTTTAAACAAAATCAGACCTACAAATCACAATTTACAACTTCACACCAAATACAGGTTCAAATACAGAAATACAATAAATACAAATACTCAAATTTATGGGTACAACCGCTACAAGATCACCACACCAATAACAAGAAAGAAAGAAAGAGGGACCCACCGCAATCCTCGACTCAACCCCCGACTAGCGCTATACTCAATCGGGTAATATAGGGTCCTCGCCTCCCTGCACTACAAAGACATTCGACTTGGTCGGTAGTGGCTTTAATAATTTCAAATATTTAAATACAAATGATATATAAAGTATATAAATACCAACTCGCTCAAATAATTTTTCCAACTTTTTCCAAAAATACCGAATTCTAGCAAAAATACAATCTTTAAAGAACTCTTGAAACATAAATTCAACATAGATCAACATCAATTTGATTTTTCTCGTAAAAACACAAATTTCGTGAGAGACCCGCCTCATCACAATTCAAAAAAATAACATAAATCTCAAATTCAAAATACAAAGAATACCCAACACTCACCCAAAGATAACATGGTCTAGAAAACTCTCTAAACCTTTGCCGTGGCCAGGGCTAGGTTCGGGAGCCGCCAAGGAACTCATGTCCTTATCGCCGACCCATCTGGCTCACCGGCCGCTGACCCCTGGCCACCCGATGAATATCCGACAGGGGCTCTACACTCCCACCGAACCCGGCCCCTCGTAGTAATCAATACCCTGGGTCCACCACGCCACCTCTAAAGGTCGGCCCGTGGGGACCCACTCATCGCAGAGTCGGGCCTTAGCCCGTCACCATCAAAACCATCAAGTAAATACAAAGAATAATACCATCTCAGATAAATCATAACACATGATCCTTTTTCCGAGACAAGTATTCACATCACTGAAATAAACATTATTTTTCCACAAAGCTCAATGCCAAACGATAATAATGCATAATACCAAGAAAGCCCTGGATTCATCTACACCATTCCTATACCGAGAATGAAAACCAATTCTACTAATAATGCCGATAAAACATCTTTTAATATGCTCACATGGTTTCGCAAATCACTCCAAATCAAAGCATATATACCCATCAAAAAAATAAATACAAGAATTGAATAATTAAATCACATATACATGTATTTTTCACTATTCACAACACGTATAATTATACAAAACCGATGTATCAATACTGTTATCATGGCACATCGTAGGAAAAATAAATATAAGTATATTTCGACCTTATACGTAATTAAACATGATAAAATGAAATACTTAAACATTTATTTCCAAAAATACTAGCTATTAAACAATTATTTCAAAAATAATAATAATTAATCAATTATTTAAAATAATAGCCACTCACCAACTCACCCGGTGTCCTTGGTTCCTTCCTAGGCCCGAACTCTCTCTAAGCCCTCGAACAACACCCTAATGTAATAACATAATAAAATAAATTAACGACTATGACAACTAAAAACATAATTGAACCCAATGTAAAAAAATACATGAAAGCAATAACCCGACTCTCTAATTGGGCCCACTCACTCCAATCGGTTCAAACCTCGACCTTGCATAATCAAACCTGGGTCTCCAATCGCACTTAAGCCCAACTCAATTTGGGCTAGACCATTACTGAACCAACCTCGAACCAACCTCAATTCTCACGAACCAAGATCAAATTCATCGAACCAAACTCAAATTCACTCGAACCAGGTTTAATTAAACCCACTAGCCTTGAACCAACTTAATTCTTATACAAATTTGTTGAACCAACTTGGTTCGCCCAAAACCCTTAGGCCAACATCCAAACCAAACCCAAATCAACTTCAACCAATTTAATTCAACCAAACCATTCAAGTCCAACCACACTCAACTTGATTTGATCAAACCCTGCACTGGATCAATTCAATTAAACACAACCAAATCAATTCTCATCCAAACCCAATTCCAATTCAATTAAAATGAACTTGGTTAAACCAAATCAAACTCAACTCAATCAATTCAATTCAACTCAACTAAATCAATTTGGCTAAACCCAACCAATTCCAATCCAACCATCATCATTAACACCTTAATCATCATAATCATCAACTTAATTAACTAAACTAAACTCTAATCTCGGTGCTACAAGAATTGCTACAAGAAACCGAAAAATCTCATCCTCTATTCAAGCTAGATTCATCACAAATACAAGTATTTTTCCAAATAACTTCAAGCATTCATCATCCATCAACAACAAACCATGATTATTTCTACTCAAATCTATCATTTTCTTCATCAAATAACCAATATATACATATATACATGCATACATACATCCATGCCAAAAATAATACAAGGAAGCCTCTTACCAAGCCAAGTCATCCCTCCGGCGAGCTCCCTCCGACGATCTCCAAGTTTTTCTCTTTAAAAACCTCTAATTTCTCCCATTTCTTCATTTTTTTTTTTTTTTAACTCTCGGGTTACTGTAGCAAAATGGTGGAGAAGAAGATGAACAACACAAGCTCTAGATTTTTCTCTCAATTAACTCTTCAGCCGAAATTCACTTTTAGTCCCTGAAAAGATAATTTCTTACAAAACAGTCCCTGAAAAACTCCCAAATGGTCCTTGAATTATGAAATAGTATTCTCAAAAGGTCCTTTCAAATTACCCAACGGTCCCCAGGTTATAACACAACATTTTAAAAAGATCCCTTCCATCTTACCTTTCAGTCCTCGGATTCCATAAACATTTCATGTCCATCCTTTTCATTTATTCTTTAACCCAAAATCTTTTAAAAACTTTTACATTTAAGTCCTTGTTCTTTCCACTTGGGTTTCTCACCAAAATTACTCTGTACAAAAATCTTACTGCAACTGTAGCATTAAACTAAATATATTTTTTTCAGTAATTATCCAAAGGTTCAGGGTATTACAAATATATTTATTATAAATTATTTATTAAATGTAATTAATTAATAATTATTTTAATATAAAATTCATCAACATCTTGCGTTGTTAGTGGAGATTTTCAGAGGAGGAAAATGCCTTTGGATTTGTCTTTAATTACGAGAATATTTAATTAAATTAAATTACAATTATTTATAAATATTTAATTTATTTCTTCATTTGATATATATATATATATATATAATAAAATTATGTATTTAAAATGAGAAAAATACATTAAATAAATTTTTAAAAAAAAACCGTTGCATATCATAATCCATGCGCAGCGGTTATTAAGAACTGCTGCAATATAATTCATATGCAGCGGTTATAAACCGTTGCTATTTTTAACATTTGTAACAATTACATAACCGCTGCATATCATATCCCATGCGCAGCAATTATTAAGAACCGCTGCAATACAATGAATATGCAGTGGTTATGAATCGCTGCTATTTTTAACATTTGTAATGCATACATAACCGCTGCATATCTATCTTAATATGCAGCGGTTTTTGCAACGGATTGAGTCAAATGTAATACTTACTTGGAAAATTGTCTGTAACAATATAAAATCGCTACAAAATCCCTGCAATAAATAAACTATTGTAACAGTTTTATAACCGCTGCAAAGTAATCGCTGCATAAGTGCAGTTATGCAGTAGTGTCTACAAGACAAATGTCATGGAATGCCAATTATAAGAGGTTCAAAAAAAAGTAGGAGTGCAGAAAACAATGACCACCACCACACAAACAAACAATATCAAAGCTTCCATCTCACTATAAAATTCTAACTTTCATAGTTGGAATGACAAAACCACAAAACCTAACATTCTGGTGTTGATGATACTCTTATTAAAGTTATTATGCCACCAGAAAATAATGGCCACGACCACACAACCAAATTCAGAAAACTTATGGAACTATTGTCTTATATAAAGTCTAATTCCTCTGATATCTTTTGATATCTTATGATGGGACACTAAACTCATGCTAACCTATGAATTATAGCATTAAATAAGCTATGAAATTAAAGCATGTGCTCATATAAACTTACATATGTTCGTGTGTGAACAGACATGTGTACATATATATATATATATGGATGTGTGTACCTTTGTATAGCTACATGCATGGGTCGAGGGGAAAATATTGAGTCTCTGCACAAATGAAGGAGACCTGCTAGCATTAGATCTCCTGATGATGCAAATATAAAAACAACTAATGTTGAAGTTGATGGCATAGGGAAATCTATAATTGGAACCTCGCTTGATGCTTCAGAAGCGCCAGGTTTGTTTTCCAAAAAGTATGGAACATCAACCTTATTTAAAATTTGTTCCTGTATATCTGATGATGTAATAGCCATCCATCTCTCTAACCATTCACATGTTGTAGAATCAGGTCTTGAAGGCTCACATTTTATGTAAATTGGTTTTTGCTATGGTGCAGACTCCAAAAACTTGTATTACATATACAAATACGTAATTTCATTCCAAGACAACATATGACCAAAAGAAACTGGAGATTAGTAAAACAATTAGAAAGGTAACATTCTCATACCTGTCGTGCAAATCCATTAGAAATTACTATCTGAATTGATGATTGCGCTTTATTTGCCTTTGTGTTTGAATTGCCCTTCACCCTAAAGGAAAACACAATCAAAGTAGAATTTTAGAAAAAAATTATTATTATTTAGAATGAGTAAGTAGAAATCCACCAAGAACAATGGACATGCCGATGCTCAGCATTCAATTGTTTAGTGTAAATGCAAAACAAAATTTAAACAAAAAATTTCAGTAACACTTTTCATTGATTCAGATTGATCGCACTATATAAGATCTTTTGAAGAAAGAAATATGACACAAGGAAAAAAGAATGCCAATATTCAAATCAAAGGCAGCTCTATGAAGTCATGTTAAGGAGGCAATGTTAATATTTACATATATCAATCTAGTTTAGTTGACACAAGCTTCTTTTTCGACCAAAATAATCTAGAATAGTTACTGATTTGTTTCTTCTGACCAAAAAGGTTCCAACAATTCTTGTTATTAGTCAACATTAGCAAGAGCATTTTCATTCACCAAGTTTCTAAGAGTGAAGCACTGGGCCCTATAATATTAGAAGTCATGGATCTGTAGATAGCAAAAAGAGATCTTACCGAATGGGTAGATTTCGCAATTGTTTGGCGTGCATAGCGAACCTGCACAAGTGCTAGCATTTTAGCAATGGCCTGGACACAACACAAAGTGCCAACAACTTGTCTTTTGACAATATGCCCACGTACAACAGCTTGCAATTTGACAACATTCTCTACTTTTAGATGCTCCTTCTGTGCCTATGTACATTTATGGCAAATATAGAAGTGATCAATATACATGACCTTTAAACATAATGTTGAGAAATTTAAACTACAAAATACACCAAATATCGCTTTTTTTTTTTAGGGAAAGAGCTCGGAGAGCTATTTTATTAATAGACAAAAGCTGTATACAATTAGTTTGATTACAAGCCAAACTAACTAACAAATTACAACAAAACAAAATACATAAGAACGAGAACTAAACAAAAAACAAAGAAGCAGACCTATAGAACTAACAGCAACCAATGGATCTGAGAATCTTCATCAGCCATCTAGGAAGATCCTGACCTCGGTGGAAAAGAGAAACTTCATGGTGTTGGAGGCCATGTAATACTAGAGCATGAGCAGCGCTGTTCCAACTCAGAGGGATGGAATGGAGAGAAGGAGACCCCATCTCATCTAGTAAAGTTTTAATGATCTGAATCTGCTGTTCTATCCTCCAGTCCTATGTCAATATATCCTGTTGGATTTCTGTGACAAGTTTTGCACTTGATGATAGTATTGTCTTGACATTGCTATCCATGCTCCAATTAAGAATGCCCTGCAAGGCAAAATATAAGGCATTGACTGCCGCCTCTGTATCAGTGATTACCGGGCAACCACAGCAGCCGGAACAAATCATATTGGAATTAGAATCTAAAACCATAAATCCAAGACCCGCATTAGTTAATTCAGCATTAAAATCATAGGCTATCATCAGAATTGAACTATCAGCATGATTAAAATTATGCATGATGAAATTATTTCTCAAATGTAAAGAAGAGGCACAAGAGTACTCCCTGACGTGGCAAGTAGCTCTAATTGAGACCAATTGACAATCAAGTTCTTACAATTTGAAGATTCAATTGCACCTGGCCTTCCATATGAACCAAATTGTGGCAGCAATCACAGATTGTATATATGTTTCATTACCCGAAAGCTCCTGATCCAGCCAAAGCCCCGAAGAGATACCCTGAGACAGGTTAATAGGCTTGCAAATAATCAAGCATGTTAAATTCCAAATCTGTTGAGACTTGTGGCAGTTAAGAAATAAGTGCTCAGCAGTTTCAGGAAGCAAGTTACAGAATGTGCACATGGCATGGGGACCAAGGTTTAACCGAAATAGATATTCCATAGTTTTAACAGCATTATGCAACATTATCCACGTGAAGTGTTTGACACGGGGAGCAACCTTGAGTCTCCAAATTTTACCCCAACCCTCCCAATGATCATATGAACCCTTGCTTTGATTGAAGAAAGAGTAAATCTTATTAGAGACTTTGAACCCTTTAGAATTAGGGAACCAGACCCAGTGGTTACTGATCTCATAATTAACAGTACTTTGGCAAAGAAGGTTGTCATTAAGGTTATTACCAAAAATTGTATGTAATCTATCAAGATTCCAGTGAATGTCCACTAAAAATTCATTAATCTGAAACTCACTATAATCAATGTCCATGTTTAAAAAAGTAGGCTTAAGATCAATTGGGATTTCAAAATACCAAGGGTCATTCATAAAAGAGGTCAAAACGGGATTAATACGATTCATCCAGAGGAAAGGTCTAATAATCAAAGCAGTACGGAACATACCTCTATTAAACCATGAACATTTAGCTGGAATAAAGCCTTGCCAAATATCAAAAGACCCATATTTATGATCCATTAAATCAACCCACCAAACAGATTGTTTGTTAAGCATATTAAAAACATTTTTAGCCATAAGGGAAATTTTAGAAAGGCCCAAGTTTCAAGTTGACAAACCCCCCTCAGATCGATTAAGAGTTATCGAATTCCAACTGACCGAGCTGATGCCATTTCGATTGCTATCTTTAGTCCAAAACAGAGCTCTAGCAGCTTTGGAAATGCGATCAAGAACAAGTTTAGGAACTGGATATACCGAAAGGTAATACAAAGGAGCAGTCATAACTGAGGAATTAATAAGGATGGTCTTCCCTGTAGTAGATAACCGAGATTTCTTCCAAAAAGAGATCGACTTCTCAATCTTGTCAATCATACCGCCACTACAACAAATTTGATGATTAATAGCACACCATTTAGTGTCACATAATGTGAAATTCTCGTCATGTATAATATTTGATGACATTAAACACCCCATCAGAACAATCGTCACCGTTGCACCGTAGCTAAAGATATACTATGACGATATGCACATTGTCGTCACCAAATGCTAAAATTTACGTGACGACATATACAAATGTCACATTATAGCTATGTTTTTGTGACATTTATGTCTGTCATAAAACATATTATAAGGTGTCACAAAAAATCATCTATCGTCATAAAATATGAGTTGAATATTCAACTATTAATGACAAAATTCATCTTGTCACAGTAATAGATGACGTATATTTCGTCACCTATTATTGAATAAATAATGTCACAAGTTGTCATGAATTGTCACACAATATGAGAAAATATTCAAGAATTCATGACAGAAAGATGACTATCACCCAAATTGGTGACATGATTTTTTTTGTTACCGATTTATTTAAAAATGCCACTAGATAACTTATATCGTTAAAAAATACGAGGTAAATGTGCTTCTATTTATGACGAAAACATGAACGTCACATGAAAAAGTGGCGTAATTTTTTGCCACTGATTTTCAGAAAATAATGTCATAAAATATTCTAAATGTGAAATTGATCGTAACATTAGTATATTCGTCACTCAAATAGGTGGCATTTATACTCGCCAAATATTTATTAATATTTAACATTTCGTGATGTTTGCTAAATGAAAATATGACATAATTATTTTGTGACCAATTTACCGTTCGTCATGAATATTTTAATATCATTTTTTCATCACGTCATTTGTTGAAATATATAATATTTTATATCATAATATAAAAGAACACATAATAAAATGAATTCAATACAATTTCTACACTTAGGATTTCAAACATAAACTATCTAAATGGAAAAGTGATCCTGAAAAGTATAAAATATCCTTACATCTTGATAAATTTAAATTTTTTTTCAAAAAAAAAAAAAAAACAAGCTAGTTGACATGTGTTGCAGCTTATTCGCTAGCTTTCAATCTGATTCTTCTTATGACAAAGATTCAGTTGTTGAAGAACCCGGCTCACTTGAAACTGTAATAAATGTTCAATAAAAACAAATAAATAATTGATAAAAAGTAAAAGAAATGTCGTGATAAGTAAATCTAAAAAAAAATGACATTGCATGGTAAAATAAAACTAAAGCATACTATTACCCAAAAATTATGGCATAGGCATGTGTATTTCATAATCAACCATAGCTTGGGTCATTATTTACATTCAAATAACTAATTTAATAAAATAATTAAATAAAATCATATATATCCAAACAGAGAAACTTTTAGTCAATTGATTCAATAATAAAATAAAGCAATCATGATTAAAAAACGAAAATTGAATTCACCTAAAACACGCAATAAATATTTTTTCTAAATCAAAATGATATATTTTATACATACCTTGTCTTCTTTGTGTGAAAAGCCTAATGGTTGTCTTAGGAGAAATTTATATATTATTCCTCATTCAGATATGAAATCAAGAAGATGAACAATGGAGACAAAGGTTTTCTTTTATGAGTTGTGAGAAGATTTGGTGAAATTTGGAAGAGAGAGTGATTGCTCCTAATTGGCACAAATTTTTAAAGACTATTTTTTGGCGGGGAGTGAAGAAAATAGTAAAATTAAGTAAATATTTGAAGAGATTTGGTGAAAGTTGTAGGAGCCAAAAAGGTAAATTTTAATTGATACAATTTTTTTGGATCTTATTTGTACTTAATTTTAGCTACCATTTTTGGCAAGAAGGGAGAAAATATACATTTTAATTAATCTTTTGAACATTGGGGTTAACAAATTTATATTTTTCTAAAATTTTAAATTCATAGTTTATATATTACTTGTTCTTCGATCTACAATGTTGGTTATTATTTTAACATTATTTATCTTAATTTATATATTCTAATAAATAAGTTATATCTAACTAAGTAATTTATACAAGATAATGGGTTAAATGATTTACATAAGTTAGTGAGTTGATTAATTAATTAATTTATCCGAATTGTTTTTCATTAGCATCCTATTATATTTATAATTTGTAAGATAAATTATTATATTTTTATAAATTTCATATTAAATGATTTGGATTATTTATAACATTTGATTGTTTTAAATTAACTATAAATTTTAATATAAATCTCAAATTAAATTTTATAACATTATTATAATTTAATCATATTCCACTAAACATACAAATATAAAACAAAATAAAAATAAATATAATGAGAAAAATTTTAAGTATTATTTTTTATGTATTATTTCCTGAGATTTTCAAACATGGACCAAACTTATTAGTCTAACCTTGTTAACTCGCAATTGATTTTAAGAACGATCTTGTTCGACTAGAAAACCTGATTTGGAATAACCCTGGAGCGAATCGTTGACCTAAACAGTTGGGCTGGTGAACCAGTGACTTGGTTGAATTTTTTAGGGAGACTCAAATATCAATAAAATATTTTCCTAAAAATATAATTTTTAATGTTTTATATACTAATTTGCAAAATATAAAATTTTTTGAGATAATATATGTTTGTAAATATTTTTTTTTCTAAAAATAATTTTTTTATACTACAAAAGTAAATTTGTAAAAAAAAATAAAAATATGTAATAATATATTTTCCAAAATATTTTTGTTAAAAATATAAAATTTTAAATTATATGCATTAATTTATAAAAACATTTAACATTTCCGAAAAAAAAGGGAAAGGGGATGGGTAAAGTGGAACACCAGCCCTGTGAGATAATGGGATGCTCGAACACACTCTTGACCCCCTCTTTCCACCTTTGCCAAAACCACACAAAAATTCACGTGATTCAGTCAATGTGACCTGCATCCACATGTAGAGGAACAAATTTACTTTATTCTTTCTTGAGAAAAACTGATGCAATAAGTACAAGAGCCCTTAAAGACAAAATAAATAATACAACCCCCCAAGAAATCTGGTTTGGATTGCTTTAAATAATAAATAAAAAAAATGGGTTAATTTGTACCCACCCTTTAATTTTTTTCTTCATCATTCTCCTAAAATTTTGATTTAGGTCATAATTCCAAGCAAAGTACGAAGGAATAATTCAAAGTATCTCAACAATAAATGCCCATATTTGAATAAAAATGACATCTCATTTGAGAGGAAAACCTTATGTCATGCACCAATTAAACAAATGTGACATTTTATAATTTCTTCCATTAATGCTATATATATATATAGGTGACACAATGAGACTATCACAAATACTTATATTTTAGTGACATACATATATGTCACGAAATAATTAAAACATACATGACGAAACCGAATGGTCACAAATAATGTACAATGATATTAGTGACATAATGTCAAAATTTGTTTTAAAAAAATGATGTTATATAATCGTCACAAAAAATGCAAAACATTGATGACAAAAAGAGAGTGTCACCAAATATTATTAGTGTCACTAAAAATATTTCCCTCCATCTCCACTTGAAGGGAAAATTTGGCGCCACACATTGTGTGACGCTTCTATGTGACATTATCAAGCATTGTCATGTACAATATTCAGTTTGTGGAATTGAGTGACGATATTTGATTTTTGTCACATTATATGCTCTTTTAGTGACAGATGAAAAATACGTCATATAGAAAATTGCCACTAATCATCAAATTTGTTGTAGTGCATTGAAACAAGAGAGTGCCAACTTCTTAGGAGAAACCAAGATCCCCAAGTATTTAACAGGGAAGGAGCCAACCTTGTAGTCTAAGATTTTTAAGATTCTATTAGACAAATGTGTGTTAAATCTAGAAGGGAAAATAATTTCAGATTTAGAATTATTGACTCTTTGCCCAGTAATGTTGCCATAGAAATTAAGACACCTTTTGATATTCCTAGCTGATTTCCTAGAGGCCTCAGTGATGAGAATAAGGCCATCGGCATACATCAAGTGATTAAAATTGTTACTGAGTCTAGAACAAAAGCCAGGAATCATGTTGGACTGTAAAGCATAATTGAGCATCGTGGTGAGATTTTGGGCAACAAGGATGAAAAGGTAGGGAGACAAAGGATCACCCTGCCGAATTCCTCTACTAGCAGTAAACCAATTGGAAGGAGTCTTATTGATTAAGAGAGCATATGAAGCAGTGCTGATACAAGTTTTAATCCAACCAATTCATCTACAAGGAAACCCCATTTTAACCAAAGTAGCAAGAATTGCAGACCAGCTCATAGTGTCGTACGCTTTAGCGATATCTAACTTAACCAACATCCTAGGGGGGTTAAGGTCATTGTCAATCGAATGGGCCACTTCTTGAAGGGTAATTATGTTATCAAAGGGGGACCGACCATGAACAAAACCACATTGTTCTTTCCCAATCAACTTAGGCAGGATGCCTTTCAACTGATTAGCAAGTATTTTTGAAATAATTTTGTAGCATACATTGCATAAAGAAATAGGGTGATAATCAGCAGGACATTTGGGGTTAGAAATTTTGGGAATCAGAGCAATATGAGTTCTACCCCAGGATCTAGGCATAAGATTATTATTAAAGAAATACCTGACTGCTGAGACAATGGAATCCCCAATTTTATCCCAATAAAAGTGAAAGAATTCAACGTTGAAACCGTCGGGCCCTGGGCTCTTACCCTTTGGAAGAGACTGGAGAGCTTCAAAAACCTCATTCTTGTTTACCTCTCTAATTAAAATTTCTCACTTTGTGGTTGAAAGTTGAGGAATCTCATTAGGAAGCAAATTAGCCAGCTCCTGATGAGATACTCCAAATGGATCATTCCAGAGATCTGAGAAGAAACTAACAAAAGTGCAAGTAATGCCCATGTGATCAGTATGAATGACACTATTCAGATCCAATATATTAGTAATTGAATTATAATGATTACGAAAATGGACAGAGTTAAAGAAAAAAGAGGAGTTGTTGTCACCATTTTGGACCCATAGAAGCCTAACACGTTGAGCCCATTTAGTATTGTTCTGTCTATGAAGAGGCGATAATTTATTGTAAAGAATGGTAAGATATTGAGGGGACATGTCCATACCATCACCTGAACTATCCTTAGACTCTGCATCTAAAATTTGACTTTCCAGCTTATCAATATTAGAGTCAATAGGCTGAACACCTTCAGCTTTCCAATTCAAGAGCTTATGCCTAGTGCGGGACAAAAAGTGAGTAATAGCTTGCATAGGATTAGAGTGTGGATTAAAACTCCAAGATTCCCTAACTGCATCATGACAGCCCACGTAATCAAACCAAAGATTTTCAAATCGGAAATTTTTTTTTTACAGTAATCACGGGGAATTAAAGATAAGAGCATAGGAGAATGATCCGAAAGAAATCTATGAAGATGTTTAACTAAGCAGGAATCAAAATTGTTAGCCCAAGCCAGATTAACAAGGCAACGATCGAGGCGAGCCCATCGTCTAGCTAAACCTTGTTGATTATTGCACCAGGTAAATTGGGAGCCTATGAAGTTTACATTCAACACATTATTAGTGGCAATAAACTCAGCAAACGCATCGGCTTTCCTGGTATAATAGTAATGGGAGCCGCCCCTACGTTCCTCCTGAGATATAACAGCATTAAAGTCTCCCATGATTAACCAAGGAATATTTAACGAACTCATACCTGATAGCTCATTCCAAAGAATATGTTGGCCTTGGATAGAATTAGAATTATAGACCGTTGAAATAATCCAATTCCTAGAGCGCATCGAGGTAATAATCAAGTGGAGAGCAAATCTAGATCTTACTAGTGGAGTAACAAATCCAATGCTATGATTCCATATCGGGATAATCCCTCCGGAAAAGCCGTCGGCGAGAATGGCAGCCCATTTCCAATGTGCCTTAAGTTTAGAACAGAACCTCTGAAGCCTGATGTCATTAGCCCTAGTTTCAACTAAACAAATCTATAACGGTTTAAACTTCCTCATGATGTGCAGGATCCTGGACGTGGTATCACGGCCCGAAATTCCCCTACAGCTCCAACAGATAATTTTAGTACGTTCTACAAACATGGAAAACTTTATGAAAACAAATAAAGAATAGGAAATAAAAATAATCTCAAAAAAGATCCAGAACATCAAAGAGATAGGCAAACGAGAGCGAAACACAAAGTAAGACATATAAATTCTCAAGGGACTTCCCCATCGGTGACCACCCTTCCTTTCTTGTGATAGGTCATCTGATTCTGGGCTATCTTTCTGGATAAATATTCCTTACGGTGATTACTATAAAACTGGACCAAAGTCATTGAGTCCTCCGGCTCCATTGGGTCTTCGGCATCTGCTAAGCCACCATCTACATCTTCGGAGTCACTCATTTCATGATCAGAGTCGCTGGAGACTTGCAGAGAGGGATTCAGAGCCAGAAGGACTTTCTCTACAATCATCTGGGGTCCAATTCCACCTCCATGCCTTGGCTCGTTGGAACCAGAACCTCCCTGACTTCCTGCCGTTGAAAACTTATCTTGTCGTTGCAATGGGGTTGAGAGGAGGGTTCCATGATCCCCGAGCTTTGGCGGCTGCATATTTGGACCTAGACAGAGAAGATGTGAAATCATCAATCTTAAGTAATCGACCAAACAAACCATCAATAGTCTCTAGAGACTCCCCATCCCAGAGCTCGATGGGCAAATTGTGTAGTTGAATCCATATCGCCGCTGTGGAAAGTTTAGTGAATGCCGGCTCGAAAACGGCTGCCATGGAGCCAGCTGCAAGACAATGCCATTTACTGCCCATGGTCCATCAAACATCAAGCGATGCATGGTGTCCTAGTTATCACACCGGATCAGCAGGTATCCATTTGGCAGGTCTGAGATTTGAACGACGCCTAGATCGCTCCATTTGGAATTAAGAATTTCTTTGATTTGTTCAAACGGAGGAGCTTTCCTAAAGAACTTTCCATAGAGCGATGTTTGAAAGCGCAAACTAGCCCTCGACACAGCTTCGCTGTCCAAACGGATGAACTCTGAAGTACCCGCTTTCAGCTTGTTCAGGACAGGACCATCCACCAACAGAGATGTTGCAGTACTCTTCAGAGCCGCCGTAGCAACATCCGCCCATGTTTTCCTCAAGAGGGAAGGAGATGAAGGATCTCCCCCACTTGCCATGGCAAGGGGGGTAGAAAGGCCAATGGATGCTAGTAGACAAGGGGGGATGAACCAGAGGAAAAGAAAGAGAAACTATTGTTTTTGTGTTCACACCAAATATCGCTTTATTCCAGACTAGATGACTACAGCAGATGACTCCCACACGTTGTCATCAGATTCAGTTTTGGGGTCAGCAAGCTATGTTGAAGTGACTTCAGAATTTGCTAAAACTGGAGACTGGGGCAATGTTTATTTCGGCTTATCTTCTGCTTGCAATTTCACAGGAATGTTTGAATGTATTGGTGAGTCAAACTTAGTGGTGGCAGCTTGTAATGTTTCCTTGTCACATACAGTGGATAAAGGTTCTGAGATCCCAGTGTCACTTAAAACGCGATGGCCAGATGACTTCTTTCAGAAGCTCTATCTGCGGTTTTCTGATGCAGCTTTTGGTCTGAAAAAGAAATTTCTCCATGAGGTTTCAAACTATAAAAAGCAAGAGATATATCCATGACTGATGGCAAAATATTTAATAATAAAAACAACATCGAGATACAGATGAACAATGACTGGTTTTTGCGAAAAGTAATTTAGCATTTTCTAGTTAATGATCATCTAACTCAATTGCTTTTCAAGATTGTGTGTCAGCCAAAGAATCGTAAGAAACAAGACAACATGATTGCACCTAAAACTTGTGAATTAGAGAATATAATCTATTTGGTAAGATTTGAAGTCATTAAGTAGATCAACAGTCTTTGTCAAAGAAAACAATTAAATCAACAAACTCTTTTCACACTATGAAACAATAATAGGTCACTTATCACCCTATCAAGTTTTATCAACCAACATTCATATTGTGAAAGGAATGAGGGAAAGGAAATTGTTCTCTTCGCATGGTTACTTCTGAAGGTGAATATGCATATAACTAATCCAAAGTTACTCATAACTACAATACCAGCTACTTGAGGCCTCTAACACAATTAAATCATTAAAGGGTTCTCGAATAAAAAATTTGGTCATATTTTTTCTTTCATTCCTAATAAAAAAACAAGGCTCTTTGGCTCTGTTCTATGCCAGTATCCTGTGTATTGGTATTTTGTACACAAGATTAGCTGCATCTTATCCAATACTCTGTTCAAATGAGAGAGAGAGAGAGAGAGTGAGAGTGAGAGTTTGGTCCGTTTGGAGAAGAACTTAGAATCGATAAGAACTCCGACCTAACAGTATTTTCTTATCCTAATTTCATATAAAACTGACAGACAAGTAAATCCTACACAAATTTTCACTTGAAATAATTCAAAAAATATTACTTGAACCTCTGAGTATAATTGTTGATATTAAAAAGTAGAGAATAGAAAGAAGACAGCAATGAAATTCATCAAAATAAAAAATTGTATTTTTTTTTACACAATCAATTTCCAAAATGGCTTAAATTAAACCAGAAGACTTTTCATCACTTTAAAACACTGCAACAAATTAATTATTTCTCATTAAAGTAAATAAAACCAGCAAATATGTTGGTTATAACTGTTAGTCAATCCAGACAAAAAAGAAACATACTAGTGTACAAATATTTTTGTCATGTAATTTCTGTTATGTTTCTATTATGTTTCTAACACTCGATGAAAAAACAAAATAGGCAACTACCTATCCTATCTTTAAGCCATTGCCAGCATACTTGGTCTTGATCACAATGCACTATCTCAATTATTTTAAACGAAAAAACAAAATGGAATTTTCTTGAATACCAATACATATCTAAATCTTTGTCGGCTGAAAAAACAAATGAAGAAGACTTGTTTATATTGATACAGCTCAACCAAGAAAAAATATATAAAATAAGTAATTCAAATACAATCACCCATACATTGACCTAGAACATGGATAGGCCACTAATAATAGGGTATAATGGTCTTAGTTGGGATAATAGTCTTTGTCACTATTCCAAAATCATACAGAACAGTCTCATTTTTTTATTCGATATGATTCAAAAAATGAGGACTAACTAATGCAAAGAATGAGACAAATACAGTGACGAGAAAAATCTAGACTAAATGATAACCATACTCAAATCGATTAACCTCTTCCTTAGTCCATCAAAGAAGCCCTTATCAGCATTTGCTAGTCGAGATTAGAACTGTCTCTATCTAACCTGTTCATACAATTGAAACATTAGATGATGAATTGCTATAGATAAATACTAAAAGGCTACAATAAAAATTAAATAAGTGCCATAGACAGCAATTTGTAAAAAAATCACTAATATCTACAGTTCCATTTACTTTTTTGTTCTAATTACATGTTGATCCGTATTTGGTGTTTGAAAAAGAAAAAAATTTATTCAATGCTTCTTATAAGAAATGCTTCTGATTAGAAAAATCGATCATAAATTATAGTCACAATTTTAACAAACATAATATTTGATAAGATAATCACAAAATTGTCACAAGCCAAAATCTAACAGTATGTAGGTTGGAGAAATTGAACTTACGTTCTCCATCATCTTTCGATTCAAAAGTTAGCAAAGTTTGTACAATACCACATTCCAACATTAAAACAAAAGACACAAAGTTTTCAATAATAGATATTCTAAATGTTAAGCAGCTTCAATTACTAAAACTGCTAAGAACAAGAACATAAAACAAAGTCCAAAGTTCGAAACATGGATTCCATATGTAATATAATGCTCTAGTTCCATTTAAATTGCATATTCCTTAGAACTTTGGAAAAAAAAAAGTGGATAAAGTGGATGAATGAAATTTAAGAGTTATAGGACAGTATTCCATACAAATATATAAGGATTAAAGTCAATATCACCTATGCATTAGGGTTTGAACTATGTTCATTCTGAGCTGAATGACTATCCTATGACAAACGTCTTCCAATACCTGCAGACCTTGTATTATATTCCTAATCAAAATTTGTGAAATATTAAATGTTAAAAAAATTGAATAGCAAAAAATATTAGAAACCCAACAAAATAACTATAGTTATTTGTAATAATAACTCTAAGACAAAGGAAAAAACTAAGTCATATTAGCTGCAGCATTTTGGCCTTGGTTTGCTAATTGTTGGGTAAGGGATGCTATTTCGTGCTGATTTTGTTCAACTTGCTTAGTTAATTGTTGCACTGTTTCCCTAAGATCTTCAAATTCGGATGGTGTATTGTCACTAGCAGAATGTCTGCTAGCTACTTGAGTTGCTTGATGCCCCATATACTTGGGTTGGGCCAACTCCAAGTCCTAACCCTCGTACACAACTAGGGTCTTCTTTCCCAAAAACATTAATGAGTGATTCATTTTCAGATGAATTTTGACTATGAATAACCAACTCTTCTTGCATAATTAAAGTTGTAGAATATAGAAATACTTATTATCAGACAACCATCAATCATAACATACAACACTATACACTACTTACGTGATTTTGCCTCTCCTCTTCATTTATAAAAGACCCATCTGAGGTTGTATGGCTAACTTGAAACAATTCAGCTCTTGTACTAGGCCGATGAAGTTGAGTTTCCTACAAAAATAATATGTGTGATATATAAGCCTCCACTAGTATATATTCATAATTAATAAACAAATATTCAAAAATGCTCATAAAATAAAATTGATAACCATCCTTTTCTGCAATCGAGTGAATGATTTTGACCAAAATGTGTGAGGCATTGTCAACTTAGTGCCATTTTGTGCATTTTGTTCCACTTTTGACTACATAATTCAATCGGATCATAGACATTGAAATGCATATTATTTAAAAAATTAATGCAACAAACGAAATAGTAAGCATGTTACCTTTATGTCGGGCCGAGCCCTATATTCAATAAAAGTAACCCATTGCTACAAAGGAATTTTTGTAGATTTCTTTGAAATGTTGGACTCACGAGAAGCATTAGGATCATATTGCATATAGTTATATAGATTATAATGATGGTCCCACCAATTCTTCACCAAACTTTTGAAAATGTAATCCTTGTGCCCATCATTGTTAACCTCCATTTTTGTCTACACATAAATATAATAGCATACATTGGAAAAGTATGGAATGATGGAATCCATAAATTCTTAACTATGAATACAACCACAAGCCTTTATAATGTTATTCCACACATAATCTTTATAACATTATGGAACCTTTTGCCACTTCTCATATCCGATGGGGAAGTTTTGACAATTACTTGTGATGTGGCCCACAAATTGAGCAAGCACCCCCCACCCCCACAAGACAAATTAACTGGTGGGTTTTGATTATTCCATTCCACAATAACTCTCTCCCGATGGAAGAGAGAATATGTCAATTGCTCACAGTTTTCACCGCTTCACTTCCCCATTCCCATCTACCATTTATGAAAAATATACAACATTATGTATATATTGTTCATAACATATACTCATGGAAAGACACTTGAAAAATCATAATATAAATTAAATTAATAAATTAAATATGTGACTCACCTATGATCTGCACGTCCCATGTCCTTGCACTTCTTATCGCCCCTGACAAGTGAAGGCTCAGTAGTTTAACTTTGCTCTAGTTGCAGAGGAGCATCTTCATGTTCTTCTATAGCTATAGGTGGCACTAATGAAGTTGTACTTGGTGCACCAGAATGGATGGAGTCCTCATTAAGAATTATCGAAACGCTAGAGGCAACGTGTCTTTTTGTCCTTGGCATATGGCAAACTACTCACATAAATAGAGGATTAGTAAGTAGCATATAAAGACAACAAAATAATAAAAGAACTACAACTAAAAACAACAACAAGTAGTAGTTACCAATTCATAACAATGCTCACAAATATTTCAGAATTATGTATTCTTGGTAAGTGCTAATTAGATCATATTTTTTATACCATTCACACTGCATGTAGCATCGAATTCGACATTTTTAGCACCACATTAGTACGAAATTTCAATCTTTTGTTTACCACAATCTTTATTTCTGGTTTAGGGAAAAAACAGTGAATACAGGCCATTTTGAAATAAAACAGGCCAAGTTGCTGAATTAGAACTTCACAACGGTTCACAACAGCCGTGGTGACAAGTTATAACACCCTTTGTCTACACTTACCACTCTCGTTATGAAGCCTTGGCAACATGGAGTCATTGGAAGCAACACTGAAGTCACAATAGCCTCACAATGGCTGTTGTGAAAACTCACAATGCCCATGAAATAGTCACACAACGCCCGAAGACCGTGCTAGGATGCGACTTAGAGCCCAAGCAACAACTTACTTACCACGGGCATTGCAATACCCGTGGTGGGGCAGTGGTGGATCCGATCACTATAAATACCCTAGTTTTCTCTAAATTTGGGGAGACTCTTTTGCCAAATAAGGTAGGGCGGCCAAAGTTCTAGAGATTTGAGCTGTTGAAGACAAGGTTCTTCCATATTCCAATAGATTTTGGCGAGGTTTCTCAAGGATAATCCAACGATCATCGTTACAGGAAGGTGCGAGTGACACACGTCATCTAGACAATCTTTTGATCCTTTCACCCTCAACCTTGTCGGACCCATTAGAGGGAGTTAGTTTAGGAATTCTATTGAACACTTATTTATTCTTGGTCTTATGGTTTTCTTTTTCTTTAATTGTCTATTTTATGATCCAAAAGAACCTAATTCGAGAGGAATTGTATGTCTAGGTCCCTCGATTATTGTTTATAAATCTTGATTGTTTAATGCAATAAATCTTTCTAGTTTTTGTGAATAATTTCATGTGTGCTTGAATAATATTCTTTTTAATGCTGATGAGGAAGATATGCCCCCACATTAGGAGACCCATACTATGTTAGATCTATGCATGCTCTAAGATGTTAGGTATTGCTAGATCTCTTGATTAGGGATAGATTGCCTCTTAGGCTTAGGGTTTGATTTATCCTTTCTCATGGAATTCCCACACTTAAGGCAAGCATAGGAGGCTGGGCTGGAAGATATTCTATCTTAAGTTCCTAGTGATTTAAACCTAGTTGGCAAGGGATTTGAGGCTAGTAGGCCTTTGAATTCTCCCAGTCCAATTCTAGAACATGATTGCCGCACTAAACGCCTACCATAAGTAATAATTAAGATAACTATCATACAACCTATAAACTCCTTCTAATTGTGCTAAATGATTCTCCAATTGTATCGTGTATTATATTGTAGAAATAGATTAAAGAAAGAACGTAAACATTTAGGCTATTGATTAAGTGAAACGAAAGTAATAGGAGCATCTCGTTGTTGCTGGGGAAATACGACCTTCGCGCTCACCCACGAGGTATTACATAACGACCTATACAGTTATGGTACTAACGGACCAATTGTAATACTAATTGCATATTTGCATGTTAACACTTGCACATATTTGATATCACACATAAAGCTTCCGTCAATCATTGATATCATCTACATCATCTTGACTCAACCAAAGATGTGTATCTTCATCAAGAAATAAACTATCCAAATTTTGCCTCGAGTAGCCTTGAATATTGGCCATGGTATCTTCTTCACTCTAGCCCATGTCATACAAGTCTCTACGTTATAGATGAATAGGTATACACCATCCATCCTCTTTTTGATCATCAACATAAATACCATCTGTGCCTCATAAGCTTTAATATATGGCTCATTGTCTTCAAGCACTCCGGTGTGTATAAGTCTTCAAAAGTTGATAGAAGTAAAACCTAATTTGTCAATATTTATACCTCTCAGTTGAGTTGTGTTGGCCCATTCACATTTGAAAAAAAATCACCATAAATATTCTATTGTAATTAAGTTCAATGATGTCAACCAGTTTTCCATAATATGGCACACCTCCATACTACATGTTAACATCACTAGTGCTTGAGTAACTCCATGTCCCAAATGTGCCAAAAACTCCATTGTTCTATATCTTCAATCCTCTCTCGCGTTGCAAAGTACGGAACTTGTATCCTTTAACATTGCATTCAGAATATCATTTTTCTTGGGTAATGGGTCCTTGTGCAAGATCTAAGAGCAAACTTTTATCAAAATCTTGAATCTTGTCATGATCTCAGTTGATCTAAAAACAAATTAAAGTTATTTGAAAGCATATTATCAAATAAAATTCTTTATATCAATAGGAAGCTTACTCGATTTGCAAAACTAATGATCAAACTCTCTGTGAACTATCTTCTCTACCTAAATAGGATTTCTACTTTGAGCCATTAATTGTCATCTTATAACATTTCTAAATTCCTTGTGGTATTTGTATTGGTATTTTACTAGCTAGATCAATTTCAACAGTGTCTGAAATGCATGCTTAATAATACTTTTGGACATAAGAATCAACTGCAGGGCAATTTATTAGAACTTGTGGAAGGGCCTGTAACCTCTCAAAAGATGTCAAAGTGAACCACATAAAACCACCAATTACTTTCCCAACATATGGAAATAATTCTGCAATTCGAGCATTTGGATGCTGAAAAATGGCAGGTTCATCATCAACATGTCTAGGTCAATTCCAAATTGTCTCAGTATTTTCAAAATATCATGAACAAAAAGTAAGAACTTCTTGTGTGATATAACCCTCTGCAATAGATCCTTCTGGTTGTGCTATGTTACTTACGTATGATTTTAATAGTCTCAAGTACCTATAGAATTTTATACTTAGTAGCTATAAGGAATACATATTTTGCTAATATTAATTACAAATAAAGTGATTAACCATTAATTACCTTTCCATTGGACACATCCAATGGTAGTAGACTGGACCTCCAAGTTTCGCTTCATCGACCAAATGAACAACCAAATGTATCATCAATGTGAAAAATAACTGTGGGAAGAGCATTTCCATGTGTCATAATGTCACTATAATTTGGTTTTATAGTTTATCTAACTCATGACACTCAATACCTTGTCACATATTTGTCAAAAAAATGAGCATAACTCAAGTTATACTGTAGATACATTATCATGAAACCCTGAACGCATAGCTAGTGATAAAAACTATTGTACAAGTATACAATTGTCATGGGTTTTCAATGTCCCAACAATTTTAAGATTAGTGGCATCAATGCACCAAGAAATGTTACTTTCATATCCATCTGGCACACAAATATTCTTTATAGTATCTAAAAATAAATTCTTTCCTTGCTTATTCATTGTATAAACTGCTGGTGCAACTTCCTCTTATCATCTAGCCATAGATCTAGCTTGCAACACATATGGTTGAGATCTTTATGAGCATTTACATGATCTTTTGAGTGAGAACTATCATTTAACAATGTGAAAAGTATATGGTCACAGACATTCTTCTCTATATGCATCACATCGAGATTGTGACATAGTAAGTTATGTTCCCAATATGGTAGCTCAAAGAACTTGCTCTTCTTCTTCTTCCATTTTGTGCTTCATCTCGAGAAGTGCTCGTACAAAGACTTCTTTTACCTCCAAGTTGAATATCAACGGACTGACCAAATATGACATTAATATCCTTAGCCTGTTGTAATATTTCTATCCCAAATAGTAATCTTGGAGGATTGTGTAGCTCTTGCTCTCCATTGAATCTAATCTTGTTTAATTTGAATTTATGGCTAGTGGTGAGAAAGTGTCGATGACCCATGAAACACCATTTCCTACTGTAAGGCAGATGACAAGAATCAAAGGCATAGTTGCAATGTACACAAGTACGACCAATATAAACATTCCACCTAGACAAATTTATGAGACCAGAATAGTCACTAATTGTCTACAACAGAACAACATGCATTTTGAACATCTCTTTTTTTTAAAAGAATCATATGTATCAACCCCATTACACTACAACTCTTTCAACTCCGTTATCAAAGGCTATAAGTTGACATCTATATCATTTCCTAGTATTTGTTTATCAAGTATTATTGATGAAATGATAAATGATGTTTGCTTCATGCACATCAATGGTGGCAAGTTGCATGGGATGAGAACAATTAGCCAAATACCATAACTTTGGCTCATATTGCCATAGGGATTAAATCCATCTATAGTTAATGCAAGGTGCACATTTCAAGGATCTACAACAAACTGATTGTTGGTCAAATCAAACTTTTTCCATGCTTCACAATCTCTTGTATGTCTTAGTAATCCATCATTATTGGTGTCGAAGTTGTGCCATCTCATACCTTTAGCAGTTTTTGACGATAAGAACAATCGTTGCAATCGATGTTTCAATTAAAATATCTAACCACTTTCACATGAATCTTTCTTCCACCTCTGTTACTACCAGAAATGTCATTTGAACTAACATTCTTCATTTTCCATCGAGAAGTACTACAAACCTTACGAATTTGTCTCTCGTCATCTTCTATGTTTCTCCCATAAAGTATGCAATTGTTTGGCCATACATGTATCTTCTCATAATTCAATCCAAGCTTCATGATGGTTTTCTATGCTTTGTAAAAAGTTATTGAAATTTTTATATTTGGAAATGCGTTATGTAGTAGCTCCAATATCATTGTCATTGCTTTGTCGCTCATTCCACAAAGACACTTTATGTTGATACAATTTCAATATGAAAGATAATTTTTAATGATTTGCACATCCTTCATAAAGTAATTGTTGACAATCATTTGTTATAAAACTCATTTGCTATATTCCGATGTTGGTTCATATTCGGTGTTGCATTCTTGCTATGTATGCTCCCTTTATTTAGTGCGGGCAAGGCTTCCTCAAAATGGTCATGTACTCCAAATGCATCATTTACCATATCTCTAATTGGATTGCTTTGTGAAGCAACATCGACATTGCTTAAAACATTGGTCATTTCATTTGGATGGGACTCCCCATGTAGATACCAAATTATGTAACCTTTTGGAAACAACTTGCAACTTAGATGATCATAAACCTCCGCACATGTTTGACGTTTACTAAATCCACATATAGGGCATGGACATAAAATCATGTCATTAATTGAACCATGATGAAAAGCAAACTCAATGAAAGTCTTAACTCCCTGGTCATACACAAGTGAGTTTCGTGGCTTTGTAATCCATGTCTTATCCATACCTAGTAAAACCAAGGGGTTAGGACCCACATATTGGTCATTAGCTCCATATTTGTTATTCACTTCATAAAAGTGGTCATATTATCAACACAAGTCATTCATATTACTAAGAAATGTTCGGTGTTAGGTCATATCATAGTTTATGTTAAATAAAACTTATTAAATGTTAAATCTTTAGAAGACTTCCATAAAAATGGCACAATTCCAATAGCAGTTCCTGTTTATCCTTTCATTTATGTGATTTACTTATGATCAAACATAAGAGTGGCAAAAGTTTATTTTGTTAAGTATTGTATATACACACACATAGAGCTAAGAACTTCGTGTATTATATAAAGAGGCAAACATTAATACCCTCCACGAGACAATACCCAAACATGAGTCATGGTAGATATCATCAAGCAATATATTTCAATGTTCAACATTCATTAAGATAATAGCATGATGAATCAAGGAATAGATCTCTAATTATGACCACATGTAATTTAAATTTCGATCATTCACAAATCCCCAATAAATTAAAGATGCCATAATAATTGATAAAACTGATAAAACTAGAGGTTCTTGCTGATGAATGGGTTTACATTCAAGTATTTAAACTTTGACAATGCTATTCTTTGATTAATTAATTCTCTTGTAGAAACCTAAAAACAAATTAAAGGTTGAAGATGAAGATTTTGAGTTCAATTCCACAAGTCAAGTTTGATGGCATGAAGGTAATTAGTGAAGCAAGTTCTTCTTCTTCTTCTTGATATATAGAACATAAATAAAAATATATGGTCTTAAATTTATATTAAATTCTTTAATTTCATTGTATTCATGGCTTTGGCTTCAACAAGCAAGTCATTCATAACTAGACCATGATATTGGTTTGAGAAAAATTGGATATGTTATCAAAAAAAGATTTTTTTTTATTTGAATTCATCTATAATTTTAATGACTCAAAATCAATGAAAATTTTCATAGATTTCTCATAGGACTACTCAACACTAGAAAGACATGTCAATAAAGAAATGGATGCAAGAAATGAAGCAAAAGAAAAACAAAAAAGACAGGTTAAAAAGAGCAATAGCTCATGCAATCGTATCTGTTGCAAGATTATCATCTTCTCTTGCAACAATTGGATGGTGTAGATCTTCATTAGCAAAAGGTGAAGAACTTATAGTGCATGCAATGTATGGTGAGTTAATATATTTTCTTATATTTATATGTACATACATTTATATGTAAAGATTAATATAAGTTTTATTTTTAATGAGTCAAAAGGAAACGTACCCAAGGGAAGGAATAAAAGAGAGCACCAAATATGTGAAACCCAAATCAGAAACCTAATAGGGAAAAAAACAAAACATTGTGGTAAAATTATAAACATATAGAAAGGACAAATTTATCTACTACATCATAATAGAACTATTTAATTTACAAGAAATTGGATAATATGTGCCTTCGCAACTTGATGTTAAAAGTTGTGAACAATGGAAAGAAATTAATGAATATATGATATGCATTGACCATGTATACATGATCACAAAGCAATGTGCATGAACTTTATTACAAGGAAATGGATAAGGGAAAAAAATTAGAGAGGGAAGAAAAAATTGCTAACTTTATCCTTGGAAGCAATCCATACTAAAAGTAAATCCATGCTTTTTAAAAAGCAAATACATGCTTAATAGTGATGAAAAGATGCAGCTTTCATGGTATATATCAAGTGATCAAATCTCGTTTTATTGATGGAATATGGAACATATCTCTAATTATGATCACATATAACTTAAATTTTGATCATTTACATTTCTCCAATGAATTAAAGATGACATAATAACTAATAAAACTAATAAAACTAGAGGTTCTTGTTGATTAATGATTTTACCTTCAGGCATATAAACTTCTAGAATGATATTCTTTGATTAATTAATTCTCTTACGGAAACCTGAAAACAAATTTAAGGTTGAAGATGGAGATTTGAGTTCAATCCCACAAGTCAAGTTTCATGACATGAAGGTAATTAGTAACACAAGCTCTTCTTCTTCTTCTTCTTCTTCTTCTTCTCTTCTTCTGCTTGATGGATATAAAATAAATCAAAATATATGGACTTAAATTTCTATTAATTTTTTTAATTCATTATAGTCATCGCTTTGGCTTCAGCAAGCAATGCATCCAAAAGTAGACTATGACATTGGTATTGGTTTAAGAAATAAAATGTGTATGTTATCAAACAAAGTTTTCTTTATCTGAATTCATGTATATGCATAATATTAATGACTCAAAACCAATGAAAATTTTCCCAGTTTTCTCATAAGATTACTGATAATTGCTTGAGTGAGCATATTTCTTTATATGTTTTACATGCATTGATCATCATTTTTATCAAGATTTATGGCTCATAAATTGTATTTGGTGTTTTTTTTGTGCAAATAGCGTTGTGAAGGCTTGTAGAGAGAAAAGGAAAGGTCATGAAGGCACAATTTGGGATTCTTTTGCATGACACAAAGATCAAGGCACAAACAGTGTTAATATACATGGGGTGTGTGCTAATTTCTGAAAGAGTTCAAGTTAGTTTGTGAGTTGGAAGGGCATAAAGGCAGTCACATTTTCATGTCCTGACTTGTGTGAAGACTACAAGAGCTTTCCCAAGGTGTTTAGTCGATAAGAAACCTCATGATCTACCACACGAGTGTGTGCTCGGCAGTATGGCCTCAGAAGAAAGAGAGTTTTGAAAAATTCTGCAACCCACACGGGCATGTGGCAACACAAGATAGGTCCCGATTTCTAATTATAAAAGGCCGCTTTCCATGATTTTTGGAAAACTTTTTTTATGGCTTTTGAGAGGCAAGGTGGCTTTGGAGAGGAGCCTTTGTGACTTTGTGGACGTTTCTTCACTAACTTTGATCAATGTCTCCTCTATCATAGCATCAAGGAATCCACCAGTTGACCCTAGCTTCCGAGAGGAATCTATCAAGACGTGGAAACTACCTATCGAGGCCATCATCACGAATTCAAGGGGGTTTATTTCCCTAGATTTTACAGATTTTTACTCTATTATTTGGTTTGTAACTTGCTCCATGGAGAGCTAAACCCTAGAGGGTATTTGGGCATGTGAACCCTAGGATTCTATTCTTTATATTGATTTACAATGTGTTTTCCATTTAATCTGAGTTTAGTTGAGTTCTAATCTTGTGTTTTTAATGCTTGTTTGCTTTATTGATCTATTGATTGATTGGTTTGCATTGATTCACTTACCTTGGTGAGAGAGAGGTCTCCATAGGGTTAGATCCTTAAGCTTAATAGGGTTGAAAGGGTGAGTCATAAGATAGTGGAGCATTCCCTTTCCCTTCTAATTGGTGCATTATATCTCCATATTCCCTAAGCTCTAAGCAACCAAATGTGGTGTGAAGTGTTGAGAAAGTTCTCCGTCGGGATCTGGTAGGGGGTTAGTGACCTTTCACCTAGAAGTAGGGCTAGGTCTATTCTTAGGAATCGGATACATCCTTTGGAATTTCTAGAGTACTTTGCGGTCATATGTAGTGTAAGGTGTTAAGACTGAGAGATTTCTCCATCGCGACCTCATAGGGGACTAGTCTTGATGATTTTGAGGCGAGGACCGATTACTTTTGGATTTGCACAACTTAATTAGCTCAATTTAGGAATACTTTATGAATCATGTGCTTAATATTTGAATCCTAGGGGAAGCATTGCCCGAATACCTCATTTTCATTGATTAAGACTTCCCCTCATTTTACTCTTTCTTACTTGTTCATGACATTCATCTTTTCGTTAATTAGTTCATCACATCGTACTCTTGATCATTTGACAAGATAAATTAGAAGTAGCTATTAGTAATACTCTTGTTCCCTATGGATTTGACTCCTCACCCTAGTAGGTACACTTTATTACTTGAGCGACCCATGCATTTGCGGACACACGCAAATGGTGTGTCAATTACTCAACACTGGAAAGACATGCCAATAAAGAAATAGATACAGGAAATGAAGCAAGTAAAATTAAAGTACCCACTCATTTTTTATTGAATAAAAACATTATGTAACTTAATTAAATGAATAAACAAGAAAAATCCCAAACCAGAAAGAAGCAAAAAGTGAGAGGTAGAATATAATACAGAGGTGATGGGATTATGAGAGTTAAGCTCAGCTGCTCTGATAAACCCATTTAGCACCGATAAATTGGTAAATTGAACAACCTAGATTATAGAATGAAGGAATCATTGGTTGGCTAGTAAATATTTAAAAATGAAACAAGAAGTTAATGCAATAAGTCAACAACTCAGATTATTGAATGAAAGCAACCATTGGTTGATTAGTAAATCTTTAACAATGAAACCACAAGTTAATGCAATAATTTAGCAACTCAGATTATTGAATGAAGGAATAGTTGGTTGGCTAGTAAATCTTTAAAAATGAAACCACAAGTAAATGTAATAAGTCAATTTACCATGAAACAACTTGTGGGAAAAATGTGATGACACTAATAGTACGACAAGCAGCTAATCTTATAAGTTAAACCTGATAATTTCGTTCGACAGAAATCTGATGGGAGAAATTTAGTTAGTAGTTAGAAGAATCAAATAGCATATTATTTATTTTTCTTTAATTACAAAAAGAAATTAATGGAAAAAAGATATAAATCAAATGCAATGACTTACGGATAAAGAAATAGCAAAATCATGGTTCTCTCTAATAAAAGATGAGAATATTAGTAAAGTCAATTCATCAAAGCATGTACATAAGGTTGCCCTCACTTGAAAGGACAATATAATATTTAATTATCAATCAAATAAAACAAAAACATAGTATCCAGATGTAATGCTCTAGACCCACTTAGGATCAAATAAAACATCAGTTCACTACCTATATGAACCTTTAAAAATAGTGTTAACAGTAACAAAATAATAAGTTTCAGACTACTAATCCTAGAGAAAGAGGTAGCCCAAAAAATAAATAAATCATGTAGGTAACATTGCCGAAAGCAACATAAAGAGCAATAACAAGCAATGAATGAAAATAAAATGGGGGCAAAAAATATGTTGTAAGGCAAGAGGGGTTGCGTTGTCAAATTGGGACACAATAATTCCTAAGAAATATTAAATAACCTATAAAACAATATATATACAAAACTTTATAGGTAGTATATTAATTACTGCTTTATGAACTGCCTCTCAAACATAAACCATATTTGCATATAACTCCATAATTTTTATATATGTACAAATCCCAAAATTCCTCATTATATGAATTCATCTGAATAAATTAATAATAAAAAATATCCATGCTGAAATCAAATTGGTCGAGAACATGCTGAAGTTATGCCCATGCTCTCAAAAAATATTGTCAAAATCATGAACAACTAGCAAATAGAATTCTAGGCAATCCTTTGAAACAGTTTGGAATAACCCATAATTTAGACACCAATTCATTGAAATTAACACATCACAAAAACGAAAAAGGGAGAAAAGAAAAACATTTTACAAAAATCTGATAAATTTGAACAAATCATCCACATATCATCATTATAAAAAGGGAAAAAATTCCCTCAGGATAAGCTACAAATCCTTCAAAAGAAGCTTAGATTTCTACCAAACAAAATTAGATGATAAAAACAAGGTCCCAACTGGCTTCTCTCAGTAAAGGTAGAGGAGATGGAGAACAAGATTAGTGGAAAATACCTTTGTTCCTACAATTTTTGTAGACTGTGCGTTGTCCTTCATTTTCTCAAGCTCTGGCAACTAATGTTGAAGATCTGAAGATTGATGCTAAGGCTCTGGAGGGCAATGGTGATGGTCCTAATGGAGGATGCTACAAATAAAGGTTGCTGATCATTGGAAAGATGTATTTGAGAGGAAAAGGTGAAGATGAAAACCTAGAAGTCAAAAAGGATTGATTGAAGGCTGAAGTGAAGTTAAAACTAATAACACAAAGGCAATTTTGGAACACACGGCGGTTTCAGTGTAACCCGCAGTGGAAGATTGCTACTCATGGTAGTTACATTACAACTATCATGAATTCATTGAATTTCATGGTTGTTATTCGCAATAACCACAACAAAATTCTATGAATTCATAGCCAAGCTCCAATTACCATGTGAATCGTAAGAAATATGAATATATGTGGTAGTTTAAGACCAACTGCAGTGAAATGAGTGACACAAAGTGCATGTTTCATTGTAGTGCATGTGAAGGGAAATGGTGAGAAAACAAGCAAAGAAAAGGTTATGGAGAATATTCTGAGATCATTTTACAAGCTACAAGAATGAACACTCAAGTTGGATCATCTACACATGCATAAGTGCCAACTCCTGGGATTTTAGAAGCCATTTGATACATGAGGAGGGCATGGAGGTAATCATATGTGCATGTACCAACTTGGTTGCAATTTTCAGGACTTATCTCAGCTATTTGGATCAGCAGATTTTCACACACCCTTCCACATGGCCATGTGGCCTCACACAGGTGTCACATGACGTGCACTATAGCAGATTCATTGTAGTGCATTACTGTAGAAACCTGACAGAAAAGCACACAGGCACCCACATAGCCGTGTAGGAGACCATGTGGAGCCCCGACTTTCAGTTTTAAAAGGCTCCTCAAGCAAGTTTCTTTGCATCTTCTTGCCTAAGTTTTGGAGAGAAGTTGGCTACAGTTTTGGAGAAGGTCTTTACACATCAAGGGGGAGCTTCTCCATCCATCTTTATTGAATCTTTCCAAGGATAGCTATTTAGGGAGCCAACGGCTATATCAATTCGGAGGGGTGTGCCCTAGGCTTAACGGAGGGATCCTTGGAGAAGAAGAAGTGGCCCTTGAAGACCATCACCATGAATCAAAAGGGGGTTATTCTCATGGATTACGTGTGTTTTATTTCTCATTTTGATTGCACATTGTGTTGCTCCATGGAGAGCTAAACCCCTAGTGGGTACTTGGACATGCAAACCCTAGGATTTAGTCTTTTATTGACTTTTATCATGTTTTCTTTTAATTGATCTTTAAATTTGAGTTTCAATCTTGTGTGCATTTTGTATTGCTTTCCCTTTGAGTGACACTTAGGTTGAGAGCTTAACCTAATCATCCTACTGATGAGAGAAATCACCTCTAGGATTAGATTTGCCAAGATTGAAGAGGATTGAAAGGGGGAGTCATGAGGTAGCGGAGTATCCCCTTTCCCTTCTGGTTCGAGTTACTCTACATCCATATTCCAAAAACTCTTAGCAATTGTATATGGTGTGAGGCATTGAGAGAACTCTCCACTGAGACCTCATATGGATTAAAGATCATTCTCCTAAACCAAAGGCTTTTATCTACTTCTAGGAAAAGGGTTTATCACTTGGGATCCTTAGAACTCTAAGCAGTCATATGTGGTGTGAGGCATTAAGAGATTTCTCCACCAGGACCTCATAGAGGATTAGTCATTGGTTGGCCTAGGTTAGGGATGGGTGTGTTTTTGGATTCACATGACTCATTTATTCTCAATTAGGAAGCACAATATATATTAGTCTTGCAGTGATTATAGAATTCTAGGGGAGCATTGTGCGGGTGCCCTATCGTTATTGATTGGTCCCTCCTTATTTACCCATTTCTTGCCTACTTCTTCTTGCATTACTTGCTTGCAATTTGATCATCTATCACTCATTGGTTTGATTAGGCTAAATAGTAAAGTTACGGCTATTACTAATACTCCTATTCCTTGTGGATACGATTACCCGACCCTTTGGGTACTTTATTACTAGACGGCCTGTGCACTTGAGGACATGCAAGGGGTGTGTCAATAAGAAAACAAACTCATATTCTTAAGGAAAATAATGCAAACAACACAATTTCTTTAGAAAAAAAAGTGTAAACCACTAAATGTTCAAAGCATAAGCAAACAAACTCATATTATTAAGAAAAATAATCAAACAACACAACTTCTTTAGAGAAAAAAAGTTAACCATAAACCACTAAATGTTCAAAGCATAAGCAAACAAACTCATATTCTTAAGAAGAATAATACAAACAACACAATTTCTATAGAGAAAAAAATAAGCATAAACCACTAAATGTTCAAAGCATAAGCAAACAAACTCATATTCTTAAGAAAAATAATGCAAACAACACAACTTCTTTAGGAAAAATTAAGTAGCAACCATTAAATAAGTAGCACAATTAACACAACCTTTCATGGAACATACATAGGTAGCACAAGAGTATCATATAATTTTTATTTGAGAGAAACAATTCAAATGACACAAAACCTTCAAAGGATAAATACAAAATTAGTAAGTGTTCAATAAGTACATTTAGCTAATACAAGCTTAATTTTTTTTGGGATCAATGAATAAATCCCTGATGCTACCATGTGATGGCCTTGCCTATTCAATAACTACAGTCCTAAGGTTTATGTGTGATGGTTTTGTAGCCATTATTCAATTGCTTAAGAACATAACCCTAGGTAAATAGCTAATGTACTATTATACTACATTTCCCCCCTGCTTGTCATCCTCCCAAGTTTAGAAATATGTATAATCAATGGGTAATGTACTCCGTGCAAAAGATAGATGCCTTAATTTAAGTATTAATCATATGTGGGGAAAACAAGTAATTCAGGTATTATCATAAAGGTTTACTGAAGACCATGGTTTCTATGTCGCAATGCCTAATGTACTCAAGCAAAAGATGGATGCCTTAATTTAAGTATTATTCACCTATGCTGAAAACAAGTGATTCAATACTAAGAAAATTAAGCATCAATGAAGACACAAACTAATCTCATGCTATTGTGGCATACCATTCTCTCAAGTTCACAAGCACACACACACACACACACATATATACAAGTATCCATTGATCACTAGTGATTAACTACTTATAAACACATCTTTGACTCAATTCTTCATGTATTCAACCAAAAGATGGCAACCTTAATTTAAATATTAATTATATATGCTAAAAACAATTAATTTAGACATTAGAAAATCATGAATGAATGCAAACACAACTAATCTTATGTATGTCCTCCTATTTTACCATTTCCACTTTTTATTAAATGATAATCTATATCATACCATATTCCCAAGTTCACAGTTGAGGCCTATTAGTTATATGTATGCAAGATTAACATTCATTGCAAAATGGAAGTTATCAAAATTACAATAATGCTTATTACAATAATGCTTGACAAATGTATTTAATTAAAAGTGTATATTAAATTCAACAACAAGAAAACTATGGCTGGCTTTTGAAGTAATTTGTTATTGACTTACATATGACCATATTATATATTCATCATTTTGTGCTTTGGTTAAGGATGCAATTGGTGCTCATAAAATACTCTCCGATAAGGAGATATTAACCTTTCAATGCTAGGATACACAATGGAATGGAGAAATAACAAAACAAAAAAAAAAAAAAGCAAAAGGTATGTGCCTAAGAAATCTTTTTTGACATATTTCTCCAAAAAACCTGGTCAATGAAGGCAAGAAATGGTTGTGGTGGTTGCAATGGCGGAGAGAAGTGGGCTCTCTGATTTGAAACTACAGGGACAAAGGGGAAAGAGGGCTTCGAGGGATTTTCATTTCGGATCAGATATTAAGGATCTAAATCCGAATTATAGTGGGATTCTTTTCATTTTTTTATTATTTTTATTAATTTTTTAATAATATTTTATTCTCAAGAAAGCCACGTCAGATAAGATAGATGGCAAAACTAACAACAAATAACTAGATGGACCTATGTGGCCCATTTTTTAAAGTATTGGGATGGAAAAAAAGGTAGAAGCTCTAGTCATAGACCAAAAAGAAAGAGAGGGAAAAGTACAGGGACCATTTTAGTGATTAAACCTTGATATTTTAATTATACTTATATGGCATCTATTAGAAAAGGACTAATATATAAAAAATTTATATTGGGGCTCACATATAAACATCATTGTCATTTGGATTTTATTGTAATTCGTTGACATTGTGATTTTTAAATTAGTAACTACTAATTTGAGATCCCAAACTTGTCTATGGTATATGCTCAAAGGGCATCTTTAATGGTGAAATCATCCGATGGTTTAATGTCTATACCACGTTATCAATCCATTAAACTCTTACCCATTAAATACATGCCATATTGGTTATACTATATTATGATGAGACCCATAATCATTTCAATTATTCACCATATAAATTTCATTATCAATATATTTATCTAATAAAAATATTTGATTATTTAATAAAATAATTAGATTATACTATAAAATTTTATATTTTTTAAATATGTTATTTAAATATTTTTCAAAATTTATATGAAACTCTATAAAATAGTACATCATTAATTTTTTTAAAAATTATTTAATTTTAGTTGATAAAAAAATTAAAAAACATATATCCAATTAATGAAGAAATAAAAACACCTTAATTTCAACTAAATTATATTAATTTAAATTACATATTAAATAAATTGCATCAATAATAAAATTTGGATAACTTTGGTGATTTTAAAAATATAAAAAATTTGGTTAATTTTTTTCTAAAATTTGGATAAATTACATATGCCAATTCCCCATAAATAAATAAGTGGAATTGTTCAGGAGGTCCCCATATCTTTGTCACTTGAATTAAAAGCCCCTCTATTTTTCCATATCCTCATAATACCCCTCCTTTTCAGTGTTTATCCTGTTAACTCCTTATAACTGGTTAACGGGCTTAACAATGAGGTGAAAAAACCATCATACCCCTTTACATATACTTACTCATTTTGCATTTGAATTGGAATAACTATCCCATTGATCCATCTTCCAATGAAAACCTGGTAACCGAGTACTACCTTCTTCTTCTTCTTCTTCTTCTTCTTCTTCTTCTTCTCTTTAACCACATAGCAATCTAGAATTATTAAAAAAAATCGTTCACCATTTAAGGTTGCCAGATTTAACCCAAAGGCCACACGTCACCATCTTCCAACTACCTGTTTAGGCAGAAGAAAGCAAAGGATCTCGAACCATGCACAATTTATGTGCTAGGTCAGTTGCTTTGCCCCTTTTCAATTTTAGGGTTTCATGGAGTTTGTAATTCCCTTCGGTGATGTACTTTTGTTTGGAAGTGTGAATGATATGGAATTTGTAAAAAGTTTCCTTCGAATGTATTGTCTAGAATGATCAAAATCTGAATATATGTGATCAATTTTGTAAATTCATTCTTAAGTTATGCAAAATAGTGTTTTATTGCAGTGTGAATTCATTGAAACCCCTGAACCACTTGTTTGGAGTTTATTTGTGACATTCAAATTATGTATTATTTTGCTTTAAATTGTGTAATTGTCATTTATTTTTTAGTTTTCATCATTAAAGCATCAATGATTTCTTTAACATTGTTACTTTCTATTTATTTATTTCTTTTATAAAGATTTATGCCACCTAGTTTTGTAATGAATTTTTTTTCTAAATTTTGTAAAGCAAACCATGGCAAACAACAATCAAAATCTTGTAATTGGGCAGTGCTACTTAGCACCAATTGTCTCCACCCTACGTGAATTGAAGAACAAGATGACAAGGCAGCATTGGAAGATCTTGGGACAAACACTGTTCGGCCATCTCATGGATGTAGAGCCCATAATCCAAGAAAGAGTTATGCTTGACAGTCTTATGCAGTTGTTCGATGAGCAAATTAATCGATTCAAGTTAGGAGAAAGTTATCTTCAGTTCAGGCCTGAGGATATGTCACTTTTATTGGGTTTGCGATGTAACAGTGATGGCATAAACTTTGAGAGTAAACAGGAGAGAACTTAATTGTTGAAAAACTTCCTCCAAAAAGGAATAGACCGAAACAGAGATGGTTTGAGCAGGGCATTATTTAGTTTAGTGGAGAAGAAAGAAAGGGCATGTGAAGAAAACTTTGTGAAGTTGTTATAGATTTATCTACTAGATTCATTGTTGTTCACTAGCACATCGTGTTCATCACCACCGTGGTTAGTTGTTTACGTTTATGACTTGTCATCGCTGGACAAATATGTGTGGGCATAGGGAGCACATAAATGGATCATGGACGCACTGCCAGGTGTTGTAGCCCGAGTAAGACATAGATGTTCAGGGAAAGAAGGAAATATAGGGTACCTAAGGGGATGTGCAGTTGCTTTGAATCTTTGGTTTTATGAGGTAACGAAGATAGGGAAGAAAGCCCACTTTGGAAGAACACCAAGAATTCTATACTACTGTGAACATAGTTATAAAAAGTTAGCCTCTATTGCTTCTCTTATAGATTCCCTTAAAGGAAAATAGGTAAGCCTACTTTGCCTCTCATTTAAGATGCACCATTTACTTGTTAACATTTTGCTTTATTGTTCACAATCATGTCTAACACAATTGTATTATGGAAAATACTTCAACATTAGGTAGATCACGTCATGAAATGTTTAGTCTTGTTTACAAACATGTTTAACTGTTTATTATATTAATCAATTACTAATATTACTGTTTTAAATTTTATTCCCATGAATTAGTTTGTCGATTTGACTCCTGTGAACTAGTATGAAGTAGATCTACTTGGTTCTACAATGGGTGATAGTTGGAATACATGGAAAGGTGTTGTAGAGATATTCCACACATTGCATGCATCAAAATTTGTAACAACAGGACTTGAGTCGAAGAAAAAAAAAGACGACCATCCTCGAAGAAGAGTCACCAAACCAAAATGTTTGAGAAGGAAAACCATGGCAAGGAATCATTATCTTCCATCTCCAATAAGGATATAGGAGGTGATGAAAAATACTACCAACTATGGGATGAGATCAAAGAACTCAGTTCAGAAGTGTTACACTTTAGGGGAGGATAGACACACTCGAGGAGAAGGAAACACACTTCCTACAAAAAATGGAGACAGAGGCCGACCTATCTGAATGTGAAGCCGTAGCACCTACACCAAAAAATATGAAATTGATTGTAGTTAAGATACAAAATGGCAAGCTATCGTGCAACAACTTCATTCTCAGGAGGTAGATCATGACCTAGCTGAAGGTGAAGTTGCCGCACCTGCACTGAAAATGGCAAGCTATCGTGCAACAACTTCATTCTCAGGAGGTAGATCATGACCTAGCTGAAGGTGAAGTTGCCGCACCTGCACTGAAAAAGATGAAATCAGTTGCGGTAAAGTACAAAATAACAAGCATTCCATGCAAGATCTATCCTCCCATAAAAGCAACTATGAGAAACCAGTTAACCGAGCTACAAATGCATCAAAACCGGTGACCTCCCAGCCTGCACCAGCCCCTAAAGGCAAGCCTAAAGCCCAAAGGAAAGGAAATAAAAAAATTGCACTACCCCCGTTAAAGATGGGAGTTGTAGATAAGGAAACATTAGATGATGTTAACAGCGTAATTAAGTCTCCAACATCGATGAAGGCTGAAGACCTTTGTACCAACATGGATGCTGAAGAGGGCACAAAACCAATATTACTAGGAAATGTTGTTGCCATCCAATAAAAACCAAAAAAATTGGTAGATGGTGGGAAGCCTTAAACAAACTTCATCCTAAACAAAAAATGACTACCCAATTTTGCACTACTAGACGAGCTGCAGCAATTAACACTGTCAGTGTTTTTAAACCTTCGTATAGATGAGTAAGTGCTTTACGTGTTTAAGTACTTCATGTATTACTTTATATTTAACTCTCGGATCATAAATTCCTTGTTAAAGATTAAGATTTGAAGTAATAGTTTAATATCTACTTTAAATGTCACTTCACCACTTTTTCCCCTTACGATCTATATTATATATCCACATTAGCAGTTATTGTTTAATTCTTTGTTGTATCTTGTTAGTTATGCTATAGGTCATGTACAACAGTACACCATTGTGGACTAGTGGAATGGGTTATACAACACGTGACCACTTGTATGCGTTGGTTGATGGAAAGAGTATGGTGTCAGAGGACGTCATGGATGTGTATGTCGTTATGTTGCGAGAAGGTTTGAAAAGGATTCCATGTGATTTTAAAAGGTTCGCTAGTATTTTCAGGCCAATAGCCCTTGCACTATCCCAGAAACCTCATTCTGCCAATGGGTTACACAATTTCATACCGCCTTGTATTGAGGAGTACCCATGGTGGAAGTGGTGCTTATGCCCATAATAATAAACAAGCATTTCCACCTTCTTGATTCAGAAAAAGATAACAAAGAGTACCTCTATTATTCCTTAGTGCCAAACCCCCTTTATGACACAGCTATGAATGAGATGGTAAGTTTAGAGTTGTCAGCATGGTTTCCCTTGCAGATTGGAACTAACAATGGATTTGTAATTTGTAGCAATCATTGATGGACAGGTATCTCGAGGAAAAACTTGATATTAGTGAGACGAATGCCTACAGACTATCACATGTCTGGGATTATTCATAACAAAAGATGGACAGTGTTGAATGTTCCATATATGTAATGAGATTTCTAGAACAAATCCTGCACAGAGAACCACTCGATCTTCCTGAAAGTGATGTCCCCTAGTTGAGTTTAGTGTATGTTAACAAAATATATGCAAATGGTGTCCGATGTAACCCCAACACCATAACACAGGCAGTCCCTACACCAGAAGAAAATATCTCCAAGGGCACCGCAGAAGGCATGGTAGCAATTGAACCTCATGAACAAGGTGAATCTCCCAAACCCTGGTAGGAACAAGGTACAACTACCAACCACCAACATGAACATAGTGAAGATCCCAATCGCCCCACTAGAAAAAGATGAAGCTCTAAAACTAAAGACCAACATATATGTGTCTTTGGCACACTCCACATGAATAAACAATTGATATTCTTGGTTAATTTTATTTTCTAGTGCATGTTTAATCTTACCAGTTCATAAACAAGCAAAACAATTGTGTTTGGAAGTTTGCACTTTACATTTTTTAATTGTCATTTAAAACACATGTTTGCATATTAATATCTATCATATATGTGTTATTCCTGAAAAAAAAATGTTTACATATAATGTTTACAGCTTACATGTCCTTTAGATCTATCTAAAATGAATGTTATAATCATGTTATAGTCATCTTTGTCATATAGTGCATCACCCAATATCAACACGAACCAAGTTTAATTTTCCTTTATCTCACTATCAACAATACCAAAAGCTAAATGAAAGAAGCCTTCATTACCATCCTTTCCAATTGCACCTTTTAAGATCCCACCATATCTCCCTAATAAATGAGTCCCATCAAGGAATAGTAAAGGTCCGCAGCCCCTCTTAAACCCTTAAAGAGATGCATGAAAACAAAAAAAAAAAGAAAAAAAAAAACCATGCCTAAAATGATTGCTGTCACTATCGATGATGAATTACTTGTCTACTGACCCATTTCTTTGAAGCCTTTGGATGAGATGTCGTGTTAATACCTCCACTACAAGTGTGTGCTTCTTTAGCATTTTTAATTTTGAAAGTGGGAAGATTATATTCTCCTAATGCATGGGCATGCCACTGACAGCTAGCTTTGGCGCATCTAACAATAACCCTTTACGTATCATTATTAATAAAAATGAAAATGAAGTTGCGTTTGATCGCCAAATCACATAATGCTACTTTAAAGTGTTGTGCACTATCATAACATCGACCAATTGCTGTGATTTCTACATCAGCATTCATTGAAGAGCTCGATATTGCTAAGACCTCCCCAGATAAAACCGAAGTTAGCATGGAATGGGTCAAAGGAAATTTCTTGCGATGATAGATCCGTGCATATGGGGAAAGAAATAAAGAGTCACTCTGAAATTTGAATGGAAACACTCAATAATTAATATCAATGTTGTGCATTAATTATTAACTGTGTATAATACTAACAACTACTAGATATTAAACATGAAACTCAAATACAGGTCACAACTAACAACAACACGAAAACAATAAGCACATAAGCTACGTACAAGGCAATCAAAGAATCGGATGGACCTTTGCCTCTACCATGTTAGTAGGCACCTCCACTATCATCATCACAACATTTTTCTTAAACATCTAGTGTATATTATATATCCATTGGAAATCATCTTCTGAGACAATACAAGAAAACATCTTATGCCTATCTGGAATTAAATATTTTAAAAATCACATAATCAACTTCAAGACTCCAATGCTTGCATACGTCTTCTATCACTGCTCCCATTAGAACCAGTTCACTATAGCTATAGACGGCCTTACTGTAGCAGCATGTTATTGTAGCAGCCTGTAGTTGTAGCATCGTGTTGCTGTGCCAGCCCGGTACTGTAGCATCCAGAATTTTCTATAATATTTTTTCTACTTCTTTTTTCTTTCTTCTACTCATTTCCTTCTCATTCGGCCGAGCTTCTCACTTCAGAAAATAATTCTCTGACAAGCTTTTCTAGTGAATTAAAGCATCCACTCTCTTCCTCTCATCAACTTATGCTCAGTAGCAGCTTCTATTCAAGGTTTTCTTTCGTATTTCTTTCTTATTTCATCATTTTTGAAAATCTTCGAAAACCTAGACCTCTTGGTTTGGGTTGATTTTAGGCTCTAATCAATGCCAAGGTCTTTGTTATTCATGTGTATAGATGTTTGTAAAGAAATTTCTTGGTTAGGTGTTGTAAATCGGGAGAAAACCACTATTTAAGGGTCAGGTTTACTGTAGCAATTTCTTAGATATTGTAACAATCCTGAGTTACTGTAGCACTGATAAGTTTTTGTTGTTTCTTCGATTTCTTTGGATTAGAGTGAAGCTCTAACCCTTAGGAATTCATTGGTAACCTTTAGACCTAATTTTGAGCCAACCCTAGGATCAATTTAGGGTTGTTTGGTAGAAGGAACCTAGAATTTCTTTGATTGGATTTTCGTACTAATCTTTGATGTTGTTTGTTGTGATTGGTAAGGAGGTGAGATGTTAGCTCGAGGCAAAGAGTTAGCGAGGATTAGCTTGCGAGGAAGAGGAATCGTCAACTTGTGAGTGGGATTATTAAGCATGACTCCATTAGAAGATTACCCATATTTATATGTTTATATAATCTATCTTACTTAATGAGTTTTTGTGGATTATTATGCTTGCTTTTGAGAAATGTTAACCCTGGAATGAGTTTATTGCTTGGTGCTTGTTTTATGCAAATTTGTGTTCAAAGGAAAGAATTTCCGTGTTGTTTCTTGTGTTGGATTATGTAAATTGATTTGTGTTAAAAGCTTGTGTTTTTCTTGTGTTTTTATCATTTCTTTATGGAAATGGCTGAGGTATTGTTGTTGTTGATTATTGTGTTGGCTATTGTACTCTGTGTGGAGTTGTGCTTATTGTTGAGTTTGTATGGTGATACCCTATTACAGTACGCGGTCTCCACGGTCAGCTTTTTGAGGTGGCGTGGTAGACTGGCTGATTACTATAAGGGTAGTTCAGGTGGGAGTGTAGAGTCCTGACTGGATATTTATCGGGTAGCCGTTGTCACCAGGAGGTGAACCGATGGGTCAACGTCAAGGGCATGAGTACTTTGACAGCTCTAGACCTAGCCGTGGCCATGGTAAAGGTTTAAGGAGGTTTCTAGACCACTTTATGCTGAGTGTGTGTTGTGGGTTGAGTATGGTTTTGAATTGTTGTTTTCTTGCTTTGGCGTTTGAGATTTATAGTATTGTGTTTCTTTTTGGTATCATCTCGAATTAGTGGTGAGCGGACAAGACCCAGCTGTCACTTTTAGGAGGGCAGTCTCTCATAAATTCGATTTGGCAATAGTTTTATACTTACTTATTGTAAAACTCATGTTATTTACTTTGTCATACTTATAATTGGAAATATTTTTATTTACATGTTTATTGTGGAAGCTTTGCTTCATGATTAGCTTTTCCATAATTTAGAACTCTAGATTCAATATTTTTACACTTTGATATTCTAAAACCCTTATTGAGATAGAATGTCTTCTTATTCTGTCTTTCTTGCTATTTTGTATTAAAGTTTGCTATTATATGTATTCATGGGTATACTGGTTAATTTTATTTGTATAGTAGCATATTTGGAGATTTACGTCATTATTGTGGTATATTTCTATTAGAGTTGTGCTAACCTCCCCTCACTGAGTAACATTAGTTTCTTACCCCTCTTTCCTCTTTCTAGTTTTTTTCTAGGTAGTAGGTGCGGCTATGTGGTAACGTGCTGAGCATTTGATATTGTTCTATCTTTTGTGTATCTTTTCAGTTCATGCATGTTATCTTGGTCATGTTGTTTGACTAATGATCCATTAGTGTGTAGTAAACCTTGTTGCATAGTTTTGTGTCTAAACAACTCCTAAACCCTTGGTGTATTAGTTGTGTGCTATTGTTGTTGTTGATTCTCTATACATTTGTGAACCACTCTAATTCTGTTTATTATTGTGGTTGTTGTTGTTGCTACTTCCCATGTGTACCAATGTAAATATTATTGTTTCCAGGTTGTTGGTTAGCCATGCGGCGCCCCGAGGATTGAATGGTCGAGTGTCCCTCCTCGGGATCGTCGCGGAGGTTATCGCGTCCCATAAGCCCGCGGGTCGAGGCGTGACAACTCCCCCTCCCCAGGTCAGAACAGAAATGTCCAACACATAACCCTTTACCTTATACCTCATGATGCAGTGGAGAGAATTAATCCATACCCTGTAAAATCAGTGATTTATTTTAGCACATGTGAAAACTAAATAAGTCACTACCTCATTTGCAAACCTAAGTCACTCATGCATACAAACTCATTTAGACAACTACGTCGTTTGCATGTATAAGTCACTCATCAATATAAACGCCATGAAACCTAAATAAGCCAAGCAAAGGTTGCAATCCTGAGAGGACTAGCGTCTGTCAACTCTAATAGAGCTTCTCATTCGCCTTCAAATGGACTCCTCAACTGAGCTCTCTTAAAGCTAGGCGAACCTAGCGTCAGTCAACTATAATAGAGCTTCTCCTTCACCTTCAAATGGACTCCTCAACTGAGCTCTCCTTCAAGCAAGATGAATAAGGTGAAGAGCATCAAGTAGAAAAGCATGAGAAGAGAAAGAAGTGGTACTTGCTTCTCTTACACGTCTCCGTACATATACACCTTGATCGGCCAAAAGAATGATGTGATATGGTGGCAACTTTCCCTCTCTGTTCAAGGGTAATTATGGTATTTTGTAAAAATTTAACATGATCTCTTAACAGCATGGATAAAGAAGTAAATGTTTCAAAAAGGAGGGATTGCTTAGGGACGGACTGAAATTGCCAGAGGGACTATTTGGTAAACAGAAAACATTACAGGGACTAAAAAGTAATTTTTCCAAAAAAAGAAAAGTCAAAGTTGGAAGAAAAATCCATGGGACCCACACCAAATGCTCAATGGCCATCATGTGCTCCTTATGGAGGGTTTGGGCATTAAATGCTTAGAGCTTTAAAGATGCCATAACTCTAATTCCTCTTTATATAATGCTATTAGGGTTTGTTGATGAAAATATTAATATCAAACATAGCTACAATAAAAATGCTAATATTCACATTAGTTGCTTGAAACAATAAAAATGTTAAAAGTCATCTTCAAGCTTGTGTGCTAGAATTCAAAGGATCATGGGATAAATAAATTGCTTTAATATAGTTTGCTTATAATAATCATTATATAAAACGAAATGTCATTTCCTTCCCTATTCAGATGAGGAAGGGATGTGTATAATCGAAGCACCTTGTTTATATAAAAAATAAAATAAAATAAATAATAATATAATAAATAAATTAAATATATTTCCAGCCGAGAGCACAGATCTCAAGGCTGTCTAAAATACACAAATATTAGGACCAGTCGAAAGCACCGATCTCAAAACGGTCTAAAATACTCAAATCTCAAGATCAGCCGAGAGCACCGATCTCGAGGCGATCCAAAATATCTAAAATATTCAAAATACACAAATCTCAAGACCAGTCGAGAGCACCGACCTCGAGACGGTCTAAAATACTCAAATCTTTGGATCGGCCGAGAGCACCGATCTTAAGGCGATCCAAAATATTAAAAAAAATACACAAATCTCAAGACCTGCCAAGTGCACAGATCTCGAGGCGGTCTAAAATACTAAAATCTCCAGATTAGTCAAAAGCACATATCTCAAGGCAATCCAAAATATTTAAATCTCAAGACTAACCGAGAGCACAGATCTCAAGGCAGTCTAAAATACTCAAGTCTCAAGATTAGCCGAGAGCACATATCTCGAGGCGATTCTAAATATATAAATCTAAAGATCAGCCTAAACCACACACTTCGAGGCAATCTCAAGATCATCCATGAATGCAAATCACGAAGTAAAAAAAAATAATAAATAAATAAAAATAAAAAAATAATAATAAAAAATAATAATAATAAAAAATCAATCAAATCATAATAATAATAATAATATAAATAATAATAATAAGTCAAATCAAACCAAATAAATGAAATCAGATAAAAAAATCTATATTAATTCAATATAATCAAACCATATCAAATAATAATAATACAATTAGATAAATCATAATAATAAAATAAATTAAATTAATATAAATAAATAAATAAATAATAACAATAAAACAATTCAATTCAAATCAGATAAAAAAAATATATCAGATAAAAAAATAATAATAATAAAATAAATAAATAAATAAATAAATAATAAAAATAATAATTAATAGATTAAGTCAGATAAAAGAATAAGATAAAATAATAATAATAATAATAATAATATGCAGATAATATAAAAATTAAAATTAAAATTAAAAAAAAATTAATTTAAAAAAAAATAATTAAATATATATATACAAATAATAATAATAATAATAAAATAATAATAATAATATATATATATATATATATATATATATATATATATATATATAATATTGATAAAGATAATAAATAAATAAATAAATAAATAATCCAAATCAGATAAAAAAAATCTAATATATATATATATATATCAAAGGAAGATAAAATAAATACATAAATATAATAAATTAAAAATAAAAATAAAATAGGATAAAAAAAATAATGATGATACAATTAAAAAGAACGTGAGTACGCCAGGGTGTGGTCTTCCCACGATCATCCAAAGTCAAAAATAGAATATATAATATATAATATAAAATATATGTATAATATATAATCATAATACATTTATATATATTTATATGAAATAAATAAATAAATAAATAAATAAATCGCAGCAACCGCCCACGTCTCCTCGCAATTCTTCACGATCAGAATAACTGTGCAACTGCCACGTTGAAGATCTTTAAAAAGGGACGAAAGATGAAAGGATGAAAGGGGGAAGAAACGGAGTGAAAGAAAAGAGGAAGAAGAAGATCGAATCAAAGAAGAAGACAAAAAAAAAAAGGTCTTTCTCTCCTCCTATATCTATATATCTATATAAAAAAAAAATTGCCATTGTTGTTGCCGCTGCTGCTTGCCATCGCCTGTTGGTCGACGCTAATATCGTTGCCCATTTGCTTGCTGTTGTGTCCCTGACGAAGAGCCGTGAAGACGAAGGAGCCTGAAATCTGGAAGTTGTGAAGACGAAGAAGTCAAAGCATGAAGAAGAGCTTGAGAAGCCACCGACCACGCGGCAACAGAGGATACCCCAGCGTCGCCATCTAAAGTCGTATTCATCTGAAATGTTTCTCTGCTCGGCGTCGACGAGAAGAGCGATACCATCCTCTGAATTTTCTCTGTGCTTGTATTTCAAGATGAAGGACTCCCTTACTATAATCAAGAACATTGTGACCTATGCAAAGAACAACAAGTACGCAGTCTAATCAAAGACAATCTTGCCATCTCCAGAAGCTTCATCAAATCAAAAGCCTTTCTTTGCTTCGTTGTCCTGCTAAAAAAATATGGATAGAAGAGGTGTGTAACGCCGGTGGCGGAGGAGATGATCACGTAGCTGGAGAGGAATGGAGTGAGTTTCACTGGGGCGGTGAGGTCGAAGACGAAAAAGGTGGGGAAACCGATGGTGGCATCGATGAGGATTGACATTCCGATGACAACGCCGAGCCGGATGATATCGGTGGTAACATCGGTGAGGATCTGATCAATGGGCAAAGGCCGGAAGAAGATCCAGTGTGCCAAGAAGATAATCAGAGGAGCGTTTGTGGAGCTGTACAAGGGTTTAGGGCTTCTCAAAACATTCAGCTCTTTGAATCTGGTGACATTGGGGCATCTCCCCATAGTTCAAGTCATCCTCCTGAGAAAGAAGGCCAGAATGACAATACTCGCTGGGCACGAGGGCCAATGGTTGAATTCATGGATGGAGTTCTGACTATTCCGTAGACAATGATTCGGCTGTTGCTTATGAGGAAAACAATAGGCTCAGAGCAAGACTGGAGGTAGCTGAATCAAATATTTCACAGCTTAAACTTGAAGCAAGTTCGTTACAAGCACTTACAGATGAATTTGTTGTGGAAACTAAAAAAAAACTAACTCATCGACCACTACTCGAGCTCACTCGGAGAAAGAATGGGCTGCAGGTCGACAAATCAAGTCCGAGTGCTTGAAGCTCAAAGGTGAGGAAACTTGAAGCTGCACCTAGGGTTACTCTGCAAGATCGACAACTGTTGTCTCATGAATTTCAGATCAAATGGCTCCAAGAATTATTGCTCATTGAAGGTCAAGTCAAGGAAATTCAAAAACAAGGCTTGCCTTGGTTACCATGAAAGCGAGTTTAATATTTTTGAAGTTCTCAACCGTCTTATGCAAAATCTTAAGCAAGGTATGATGGAGGCCATTTCGCTTAGATTGGTTGAAGACTTTCTGGGATATCAGAGTCTACGTGCTTTGCAATCTGATTGCTCTATCCAATGTCAAACATTGGAAAGATCTTGTGGGTCTCATCATTCAGATGGCAGGTTATATAACTCAAGTGGTGGATCATCATCAAAATATATATATATATATATATATATATATATATAATGGGTTCTTTTTGAATGTTCCGGGATCTGTGCATGATACTTATGCTGAAGTTACTCAAGAGAGTGGTAGTACCATGCAGTAGCCTTCTAATACAATCATTACCCTTATATTCACATTTATTCATGTGAATTAATCAAACGGTGATAAATATTTTAAAGCTTGAAATCAAGATTGACATGCATGGTTTGGGATCAACTTTCATGTAAAAATAATGATAGTACTATTAAAAAAAAAGGTCTGTTATTTGGAGAAAGAAATGCAACCCAATATTATATAATCATGTATAAAGGGGGACCTATCACTTGCCATTGATGCAAGCATTGTTTGATTGTTTGAGGCTGTGAATTGAATTAAGAAACATGGGACCCACCACTGTCCATGTATGCATACATACTCACGTGAGATCCATTGATGAAACCCTATGATCTCCAATATATATATATATATATATGTATATGAAAAGAAATAAAGTGAAATGAATCAAAAATGAGGGCCGTTTGGTTTGCAAGGAATGGAATGGAAAAGGAGTGGAGGAGTAATGAAAATGAGGGGATTGGAAAAGGCATGGGAATGAAAACTATGTTTGGTTGGAAGGATTGGGGAGGTAGTTTATTGGGAATGAGAAAAAAAGTGAAAAAAAGGAAAAATATGATAAAATGACCGTCATGCTCTTTTTATATAAATGAATATTACTATTATTATTATATATATATAATGAGGTGTGATAATTATTTTTTTAAATTATTTAAATATTAAAAATAAATTCATTATTATAAAAAAAGATATTTAACTTTAATAGCTCACATGTGACACTATTTATTAATATCTAAAAATTTTTGTTAATATCATTAATTAACAATTAATTAACCATAATAAATAATTATTTAACTTTAATTAAAAAATTAAGTCATAATAACCATTCATATCAATTATGATTCACTTTAATTACAATAATTAAGTATTAAATTAAAATAGTTCACTTTAATTAAAATAATTAAGTATTAAATTAAAATAGTTCACTTTAATATTATTCATTTATTTATTATAATTAATATTGTATTTAAATATTTTCGGATTAATTAGTATTTAATTATTATAATAAATTATTTAGATTAATAGATTTATAATTAAAAAATAATAAAAGGGTAAATGAGTAAATTTACCCATCATAACCCTCATTCCCCTCCCACTCCTCTCAAAAATGAGAGGCATGTGAACTCTCCCCCATGCCTCTCTCACTCCTTACCCATGCCTCTCTCACTCCCATTACTCCACATCCAAACAAGGGTTTCCTCACTATAAGCAATGATTCCCATTGCTTTCCTTCAAACCAAACACCCCCTGAGAACCATGCAATGGATCTATGGTATGCATGCATACTCACATATATAAAATGAAATAAATAAATAAATAAATGATGAAAAATGAGAACATGGGCTTATGCTATGCATGCACTCACGGGAATTAAATTTGTTTTAAAAGGGCTGAGCCCACCATGGAGAAATATATATGAGAATAGTTAATATATATATATATATATATATATGAATGCATGCAAGCACGTAAATCCCCACCAAACCTTTGAAAAGCCTATTAATCAAAGAGTAAGAAAAGGAAGATGGATTTATGCATCGAGTGGTGATATGAGAATTTGACACTTGGCTGCTTCTCACTAGTTGGAACATGCTTGTGAGTATCAAGAGCTCCATGTTCTTTCAGGAGGTTTCATGGGGAATCACAAGATACAACTAAAGTTTGAAGATTATCAATTTCAAAATATATGAGATCGAAGTAAAGGGTTACATTACACTCAAAAGCTTTAATAGATCTCTTGCCCGTTTTGGTAAGTCCAAAAGCATAGAGGACTGCAAGAAGATGATCAGGAGGCTTGATATTAATTAATGGAGATGGTGTTATAAGCTTTGAAGAGTTCAAGATTATGATGATTTAACAATCAATCAAGGAGATCACTTTAAGCAGTACATACATCATAGCTTTGTGCAATGATTTATTCATTACTGGAGTTGTTTAGTATTTTACCAGCTAGCTAGCTCTCCATAAAGATCAAGTACTAATGAAGTTTCAACCCAGCAAAGGATGATATAAACGACCTTGAAATAGCAAAAGTCAAAGCAATTGATGATGAAATTATGAGAATAAAATACCCATCCCGAAGCAGCTATACAAAAAAAAAAAATGTGTTCATTCTGAAGCAACAACAAGAATGCTCATCTTGTGGTGGTGGCAATTTTTATATATCTCAAGACAGCAACGCTGTGTGCAATGCAGTAACAAGGCATATACAGCCAATATATAATATATATATAATATATATATATATACATACACATATATGTAACAGATATATAATTAAATTTATAATTCGCAGTTTTCTTGCCTTTACTTGTACTTGAGCCCTTAATCGGAGGTTCCTAAGATTTCAGTCTAGGGTAATTAATAATAGAGGCTTGCCTCTATTAGGAAAGGAAGAGCCCACACAAATAAAAATAAATAAAAGAAAATAACATTTGTGATTCGATATATCGCCTGGTGTCCTTTCACCGACACGACGCCAGGGCGCGTATTTTCGATCCCACACACCTAAGATAGGGCAAGGAACTATGCACAAAGTAAAATTGATCAGAAGTAGACTCAAGGCAACATAGGATAGACAAAAGAGCTGTGCAAACCAATATAAGAGAGGAATGGAGTATGAGGTAGGGAAATCGAGAAAGACCCTTGGTTAAAGTATTACGGATGAATCATTCATGAGAGGAAGCCACTTGGGACAAAAGAAAAATGCAACTTCAATAGCATACTTGTTTACAAATATTGAATTGCAATGGTAAAATTTTTTAGGGGAGTAATGCAACTTCCTAATTTTTCTTCTAGGGATTGTTCATAAATTTTAAGCGGCTGTGATAAGTGCTTATGTATAAGTAATACGCAGTATACTTTTCTTACATTGAGCATTATTTTTATTAGATTTTATGGCTCATTCATGTGTATTTGTGTTCTTCTGTGCATTTAGGGTTGTGGAGACAAATTTTCATAAAAGGAAGCAAAAGTAGATCGTGAACACAATTGTTGATAAAGTTCTTGGATTGAACAAATATGGAGACACAAGTTGTGCTCAAAGACATGTGGGTCTGTGGCAACCTCCATTGTGCTCAAGTGTATACACAAAGTGGAGGGGGCACAAAGGCAGTTACACTCATGTGTTCCAACTTGTGCAGCATTAGCAAAAGCTTCGTCATGTGGTTTCATTGAAGATGTGTCACGATGTGTGCCCATTCATGTGGCCTCGATGAAAAGAGTTGATTTAGGAGCATTCCAGCAAAGTACTGTAGCAGTTATTGTATCAACACTGGAGCAAAACACTGTAGAGGTTACTGTAACAAAGTCACTGTAGTATTTACTGTTTACAACGAACAGGAAATGAAGACCTAGAAATCCACATGGCCTTGTGGAAATTCCACATGCCTATGTGGATGCCGGATTCCAGCCCTATAAATACCGCTTTGAGAGTTTCTTTTGGGGACTTTTATCCTATCTTTTGCCCATCTTTGGGGGCGCTCTAGGCTAGAGTTTAAAGAGGCATTTGCTTGGTTTGAGGAGCGGTTCTATGACATTCGACATCGCGTTCCTATGGAGGAGAACTATTGGGGGAGCTTTCGTCGGCATCGATTCGGCGAGGTGTACCCTAGGTTTGACAAGGGAACCTTTGGAGAAGACGAGGCAGCTCCGCAAGACCATCAATATGGAATACATGGGGGTTTTATCTATGGATTTCATGCATTTACTTTCAATTTCATTGTTGATTGTCTATTGCTCCATGGAGAGCTAAACCCCTAATGGGTGCTTGGACTTGTAAACCCTAGGATGATTTTGTTTCATTGACTCTTATTATGTTTCTTTAATTCATCTTTTAATTGAGTTCCATCCTTCAATGCTTGTTGAATTGATTTTCCCTGAGTGACACTAGGGTTGAGAATCTATCTTGGTAATCCTTGTGAATGACTGACACTTCATTAGGGTTGGACAAAGCAAGGTTGAAGAAGGTCGAGAGGGTGAGTCGAGAGGTAGCGGAACGCCCCCTTTCTCTTCTGATGTGGTTTACCATACCTTTACTTTCCAAGAGTTCTTTGCGGTTATGATAGAGTAAAGTGCTAAGAGACAAACTCCATTGGGGCTTAGTTGCGCAAGCAACAGAGTGAAGTGTAGAAGTAATCCTTAGTGTTGGGGCTTAATCGTGACTAGGGGTCTTTTGCCTAGACCAAAGGGTTAGATCTATATTAAAGAATATGTTTTATCACTTGGAATCCCTAAAGCTTCAAACAACCCTTCACATTATGAAGCGTCGAGAGTATCCCATTCCGTAGGGACATAGTATAAGGTTAGTCACGGTTGACCTTAGGTTTGGGACCGTGTGTCTTTGGATTTCCGTGACTCATTGAGCATCAATTAGGAGATATAATGATTAGTCTTGCACTTGAAACAATAATCTTAGGGTGAGCAATGTCCGGGTATCCCATCTTTCTATCGATTACCTCTCCTTATTCATTTGCGTTTCATATCTCTCTTCTCTATTTTATTTGCATTGATATTGTTCACTCAAATCACAAATTGGTTCACTTGATAGCTAAATAGCATCACTATTTTCTTCCTAACAACTATTCCCTGTAAAAATGACTACTCACTCACCGGGGTACTTTATTACTTCGACAACCTGTGCATTTGCGGTACACACACGCAAGGGGTGTGTCAGACTGTTATATAAATATTTTTCTAAAGAGGGACTAAAAGAAAATTTCACTAGGGAAAAATGGAGGAGAGAGACAAAGAAGAATAGGAGATGAGGAATGGAGAAAAAGAGGGTTAAGATCCAAAGGGATTCGAGCTAGGCATTTGGGAAGCTAGGGTAGGATTCTTAACTTGATTTTGAGCATGTTTTTCTTAATGTAGTGGTTTAATTTAGATCCAAACTATGGTGATTTTGTTAACTGTTCTCTTTAATTTTGTTAGATTCATGGGTATAAGTATGATAACCTACTTCTAAATCACACTAAATTTGGATACTTTCGTGGCTTTGATTTTGTTTGTATGAGCTATAGTCAAGTGTGAATTTAGCTATTTATGCTACTTTCTTATTATTAAATATTTTGGGTATTTGAGAATGCACTCCATGAATGACTGAGGAACATATATATTGAATCATAATTTATGTTAGAAGTTAAGGAATTGTAATATTTCTACAAACATGTTGTGATACAAATTATTATATTTCTGGTATTAATGTTATTTGTATAGCTTGTGGCCTTTTATTTTGATGAACTTGTCTAGTAGTTACCAATACTATTGTTTCAAAAAAAAAAATATACAAATAAAGTTGACATGTAACTAAAGATACTTACTAGCTAGTTTGAGTCATTATATAAAATATGACTTCACTAACCAAGTAGCTCATAGGTAAAAAGAACTAAGGATAAAGAAGTTGTGGTTGTGCATTTATATCATAATAAACATTGTATATGCCTCCTGAATTAGATTGAATAGATGTACATAGGTGCATATAATTCTTGGGTGATAGAATTAACGAATTTGGTGGTATGGGAATGACTTTTAAAACTATAGAGCGTAGAAATTACATTATAGGATTCTTCGTGTCACACTAATTGGAGATGTCCCAAACGCAAAGTAAGTCCTTTCAAAAGCTTTATATAGAATTCCACGATGATTTATGGTTGGAATTTAGTTGAACCATCTTTGTTCAAAGTTGAATCAGTTCAATTAAGCTATTTCAAAACTGAACTAGTTCAATTAACTTAGTTTAGTGTTCAACCAATCCAATTAACCTGAGTTTAGTTAAACCAAGTTCAATTTGATAGAAATTGAATTAGTTCTAGTTGGTTTAACTCAAATTGAGTTTTTTCAACAATAATTGAGGCTAATTCCAACCATATAACACCAGTTTGAGTCAATTTTGAGCTCAGACAAAATCACAAATATTAATTTTAAACCAATTGATTCAACAAATCTAATTAGCTAGAGGGTTCTGCCACTTTTTATATATCCATCTATCAACATATATTGACTCTTATTATTGTTTATTATTTCTTGTTTAGTATATCATATTTATCAGTCTTGTTATATCAAGGCAAGGCAAGGTCTTGAAATGTAGCGGCGGGTTTCGTATGAAACATTCATATGAGCATATGACAAGAGTGTAAATATATTATAAGCATTTTGGTAACCCTATGTATGTTCGTGATAGATCTCAACAAGTTGAAGGATCTCAAGAAAAGGATATAGGTCATTATCAGAAAAGTAAGCTTCAAGAAGTGATTATAAACATAAAATGATTACTAATGGAATTTGTTAAATTGAAATTATTAATTTTGTATGGTTTATGTGATTTGATGAGTTAACAAATGCTTTCACTTCTTGATATCCTTGATTGCATGCACATGTCAAAATTGACACTTTCACTTGTGTTTATTATTTCATCTTACTTACATCTGGATAGTACAGGGTATGATCCATGTTTGTATATGCATGAAATACAATATGTATAAACTTTTACTTGTCATCACTGTACAAGTGAGCTTATGTTATACATTGGATTTTATTTGTGTATGGAATTTCATTTGTATATGGAATTGCTCTTATATATGGAATTTTGCTCGTATATGGTAGAAATTTGCATATTTGCATATAACATTAAAAGGCTGGTGTAACCGACTTGCTAAATATTCAAAAATCACTTGTATCATTTGTTACATGAACTAAAAGGTTCATGGCATGGACTGCAAAGTCAATTACATGCAAATTAATGCATCTGGAAAAAAAAAATCACTTATCATACAAATCGCTTGATGTTAATCATACTGTTCGCCTAATGTGATTGGTGCTTTACTATTGGTATCTATTGATTATTTATACTCACTAAGTGGCGACTCATAAATGGCCAACATGTGTTTTTGTATACCAATAGTAGATTTGAAGCCCTAAGGTCTAAGTGCTATTAGGGACATATCTACATGGGAGCTAGTGGAGGCAGTTGCCCCCACTAATTTTGAAATACCCATTTGCTCATAAAGTCATTATTGTATACATAGTTAATTTTCTTTTATTTTTATACCTTATGTCCCATTAAAATTGATGTATATATATTAAACTTTGCTCTTGCTGAGTGAAAATCTTGGATCCGTCCTTAGGTGTTATAGATAAGGCCAGATAGAGCAAAGGTTACCATGTAGTCAAGGTCTCTCTCTCTCTCTTTCTCTCTCTCTCTCTCTCTCTCTCTCTCATTATGTGCAGGCACTAGATGAAGAAATTATTTGTAGTCAAACTTTTAAGTTAAATATATAGAAGCTAAAAATAGATCTGTTGTGTAATCACTTTGATCATCTATATTTTACTGTTGTGGTGTACATTGAAAGTGTGTGCAACATTGTATAATTGTTGCCGTAATTGCTACAGAGTGTGACATATTGTTAAGGGGTTGTTTGGTTTGCTGCAACGAAAATTAGAGTGTAAGTGAAATCTCATATAAATGAAAATGCTGCATTTCAAATTACACTACAATATAATGCGGTGTTTTTCAAAAACACCACTAACTTTAGGATTTCAACACCGTTTTGCCGAACCGCCAGTAAATTTGAACTTTAGTTGTGTTTTTTAAAAAAATACCGCTTCATTATTCGTCTTTCATGGCGTTTTTCAGAAACGCAGCTATATTTCTAAATTAAAATTTAAAAAACTATAAGGTAGAGGGGTTTTTAGATTAAACACTACCAAATATTTTACCTTTCACTTGCCAATATAATCGTGGCTAAATTAAATATTAATTAATTTAGAATTAATAAAATTAAAATTTTGCGGAGTGTTTCAAGAAAACTTTGCCAAATTATAGGTTTTTTTTAAAATTTATAAAATTAAAATTTTAGCTGCGTTTGATCAAAGAAACGCTGCAAAATTGTAATTTTTTTAATTTAAGATTTATAAAAATAAAAATAAGTGGCGTTTGTTCAAATAAATGCTGCTAAATGATATATTTTTTTAATTTAAAATTTATAAAATTACAAATTTAGTGGAATTTTTAGCGAAAAACACAGCAAATTTTGAAAATTCAAAATCATGCATTTTAAAAAATTCTAATTTTAGCTCCATTTTTTGGAAATTTTTAAATTGTGCGCCTTTTTTAGGAAGAACGTCGTTAAATCCTTAAATTTTTTATTTCTATAAATATTCTCTTCATTTGAAAGTGGGTGAATGAAAAGTTAAGAAGAGGGAAAGAAAAGAAGAGAAGGAAGAGAAGAGAAGAAGAAGAAGAGGAGGAGGAGAAAGTAAGATGATGATGGTGATGATGAAGCTAGAAGAAGAAGAAAGAAAAAGAAAATAATTAAAAATAAAATCTCAAAAAAAAAAGAACAATTAAAAGAGAATTAATAACAATAAAAATTACAGGAGCTAATTCATTTTTTAAAAGAAATCCAGTTAAATTAGAGGTATTTTTTAAAAAAATTAATATTAAAAAAAGAGCGCTAAAGTTCATAAAAAACAAACTAATTTATTATATTTTTAATTAACAAACATCGCCAATGGCGGGAACATCCCTGACACGATCTTCACCAACATTTATGCTGCTATTTTTTGAAAACGGCTTTTTCATAGATGGCGGCATTTTAAAATGTCGCTAAAGACCAAAATAAACCCCGCTAAAGATCTTTTGTTATTTGGTTTACTGTAATTAGAAATGTTATATTTACTATTTCATTATTTGATTTGCAGTAATTAGAAGTATTGTATATACCTTTTCATTGTTTGGTTTGCTTTAATTAGAAATGTTATATTTACTTTTTCATTGTTTAGTTTAATATAACTTAAGAGATATGGTCATCATGCAAATGTAATCGTAAGATTACATCTATTATCTATCATTAATGCTAGTAATATAATATTATTCATAAAATCCTTTAATTACATAATATGCTTTAATAATATGATTTAATTTTATGCTTAAAATAATTAATTAATTTAACTTTCACCATTTAGCATAAGTGTCAATAATAATGTAAGAGAAATAATTAATTAATTAAATTAACAGTCATTTATTAAACATAAAAATATGTAATAAAATTTAAAAAATAATTAATTGATTTAACTCTCGTTGTCTACTAATATAATGTTAATGTAAGAGAAATAATTAATTAATTAATTAAATGATTATTTATTAAATTTAAATATGTAATATAATTTAATTTTATACCAAAAAAATATTTTCGTAATTAAAATTAAATAACAATTAATATTTTTCAATATAATATTAAATTTAATAAAACAATAAGTATGTAATATCTTCTAATTTTATCTTTAAAAAAATAATTATGTGATTTAACTCTCAGTATCTATTATTAACAATAATGTAAGGAAATAAATAATTAATTAATTTAATGATTATTTATTAAATTAAAATATGCAATATTCTTTAATTTTATGCATAAAACTATTTTCATAATTAAAATTAAATAAGAATATTAGTATTTTTAAATATAATATTAAATTTAATAAAACATAAATAAATATGTAATATTTTTAAATTTTATGTTTAAAAAAATAATTAGTTGATGTGACTCTCACTATCTACTAGTGACACTAATTGCAAGAGAATTAATTATTTAATTAATTTAATAATTATTTATTAAATTAAAAATATGTAATATTCTTGAATTTTATGGCAAAAAAATATTTTCATGATAAAAATTAAATAATTATTGTTATTTTTAAATATAATATTAAATTAAATAAAACATGAATGACTATATATTTAATTATGTTAATAACTGATTACCACTCAAGGTTTTCTATGTTTTTGATGCATGACGTGGAGAGTGGAAAAAGATGATTTGAACCCAAATACTTATATTTGTTAAATTAAAATGCTGCAAAAGTATCCTAAATTGTAAAGTTTTACATGTAAAACTCATTTAATATCAAACCAAACACCATTTTATATGTAAAACTAGTTACATTACAAATGCTTATAACTCCGGACAAGTAACCAAACAGCCCGTACGTTGTTTGAACCAAGTCATTATCCAATATTTTGGGCCTAGACTATTATGGGCCAAATTAGATTTACTATCCAACACATAAGAGAATTAATTAACTGGTTACCATATTTATGCATTAAATCTAAACACATATTGCTTATTTGTTTAGTACATGTAGAGATGCATCCATCATATAATGTTACGAGACAATTTGGTTTGCTTTGATATATGCCACAAACCCTAGATAGACCTCAGTGTTATACAGCTGTTGTATATATGCCACAAACCCTAGATATTCAATGTAATTTTCTGCATTTTATGCTAAGGCCATAGACAATAATACAATATTGGATAATTGAGATAAGATTACTAGATAGATGCAGACATGATGTAGAAGGCTAATGACATTGATCGACAACATGAATAATGTGAGCAAACAAGAATACACTGCTGGAAGATAGCTTCTAATCAATAAATTACTTTGGTATTCTCCCAATTAACTAATTTAGTTCGCAATCAATGAATGTGATCAAACAAGGAATGTGAACTCTAATCACCACCAAATTAATCTGCCTAATTACCATACTAACAAATAATGCCAACATCTCAAAATACAATAAAAAATATTGTATTTAAAACCCTAACAAGATTTTTAAAAAAATATATTTAGTTTTAGGATTTGTATTTGAATTTATTTTTTAGTGAGTTCATATTTGATTTATGACTTGTTCATATTTCTAATAAAAAAAGAACTCATTTATTAAAAAATGACCAAGTTTTAATTTATTACTGACTGATATACAAATTTTCAAATTAAAATTATTATTTTTAATTAGTGAAAAGTATTTGGTAATATCAATAATTTTTTATGTTAATCAATGAAGATATATTTAATTATTTAAATATTGTAAAAAATAATCAGTGACACTATCCCAGACCCCAAATTGAATGTTTGTCAGAGAATTAATATAATTTAAGTACTTTGATCCCGAATAACATATCACTCGGGTATAATTAAAATATTAATATCAACTTCATGAATTATAAAACTATCAGGAATGTTTTGTATTTTGTCATTTTATTTATTTTTTATTTTTCACAAAGTGTGAGCTTTTATTTTGTGAAGTAAAAGAAAAAAAAAAATCAAATGCTCGCTATTCAGAGCAACTTCTATTGTAAAGTTAGAAAAATAAAATGCATCCATTGGGATGATGGCAGAGATTGCAAAGGCCCATTTCAGAAGTATTGCAAAACTAAATGTATGACTTGAAAATAATAATAATAATAATAACAATAATAATAATAATAATAATAATACCTCAATGCGATGGTGTTTCGAAAGACAACAGATATAATGCAAATGCAAAACACAACTATCAATTTTGAGCCCAATTATAAATAGGGTTTGAGTTAGATTTAGATTAGAACTTTTGATGCACACAGTTGGGGACCCACAACTCCAAACAACGGGCCTGATATGGTGGGATTGCTCCCCACATATATGCCTATAGACTTCCTCTCAATTAGGCGATGTGGAACTAAACCAAGCTTGCAACATTGCTCTCCCAATCAGATTAGCGGCGGCTCATATCAATTGACCGAGGCAGAAATTCAGTAACTCCTCGGACTTGTCGGCTTATTCAAGCCGAATCAAGTAGCTAAACAGCTAGAAGGTACTATTGTTGGTAATTATGGTACGTGGATTCTTAATTTGGGTTCCTCCGAGCACATGGCGGGGAAACTTGCAATTTTAACCAAATGAACACGAATCCACAGACCTTGTTGCATTACTACAGCAGATGGCAGCGTCTCAAGTTCTACAACGAGCAAGAATGCACAAATTAGGACTAATTTGATTTTACATGACATGTTATACATTCCTAATTTCTCATATAACCTAATTTCGATTGACAAGCTTACAGCTGATTTAAATTTTTATGTGACATATTTCTCTTCTCAATGTTTTTATAGAACCTAACATCAAGGAGATTGATTGGAGTAAGTGAGTTAGAAAGGGGAGTTTATTACATCAGGTCGGCAGGGGTTTGCGTAGGTGCTATGTTTGTGAAGCATGTCACTATGCAAAACAAGCACACTCATCTTTCCCATTAAGCAACAAACAAGCTCAATTTATTTTTGAATTATTACATTTTAATATTTGGGGTCCCTATCGTACCAAGTCCCTTTTCAGGGCACACTATTTTTTTAACCATTCGAGATGATTTTAGTCAGGCCACAGGGATATATTTGATGAAAGAAAAATCTGAGGTTTTCCATTTCTTAACTTTTTTTTGCACAATGGTTCGAACTCACTTTGGGCATGTTATTAGATTTGTTCGTATTGATAACGGCAAAGAATTTTTATCGAGCTAAATTTAAAAATTTTTACATGATCATGGCATTATTCATCAAACAACATGTTCTTATAGTCCTCAACAAAATGGTCATGTTGTGCGAAAGCATCGTCATATTCTTAATGTGGCCTGGGCTCTTCGCTTTCAAGCGCACCTCCCTGTTATGTTTTAGGGTGAATGTATTTTAACAGCAACTCATTTGATTAATTATACCCCCACCACATTGTTGTTGTCCGGCAAATCCCCTCTTGACTTCTTTACCACATATCCATCTCCTATGATCATCTTAGGGGATTCTGTTTGTTTGTGTTATGCCAAGGTTCTCCCATGTATTACAAATAAATTTGTGCCTCATGCTCATCATTGCATTTCTTGGGCTTTCCTCCACCTGCCAAAGGGTGGAAGGTTTATGATTTTGAGTCAAAAAGAAATTTTTATCTCTTGGAATGTGACATTTCATGAACACATTTTCCCATTCCAAAAATCAACCACTTCTCTAACTTGTTTTCCACCTTCCTCGAGCTTCTAGAATCTTATTTCCACTAACTTGGACTTTCAACCCAATTTAAGCCTTGTTCCGACTTCGGCCCAACCCATCACCTCTTAACTCGCGCCATCACCTTTGAGCTTAACGCCCAGTTTACAAATCAGCCCACCCTATTGCTCATTTGTTCAATCTACCCTAATGAGCCTACTCATCACCAAACCACCTTTGGCTCAATTAATTCCCAGTATTGTCATTGATTCGCCTCAACTGCCTACTTCCCACAATGACCCATCTACAATTGTTCATCCGGCCCAACCTTTGGCTCTTATTGCTACTGACCCAACTACCAATGTTACTTCAACTAGTCTCGTTGTCCTCGTAGACTACCCACTCATCTCAACGACTACATTTGCTATATAGCTGTAACGCCTTCCTTTTGTCTCGCATCTCCCTCCTCTAGTATGGTTTATTCGATGTAGAAATTTATCACATACCATACTTTTTCTCGTTCTCACATTACTTATCTAGCTACTCTTAACTCTGAAGTTGAGCCCAAATTGTACAAGGATGCCGTTCAGGAAGTTTGTTGGTGGGATGCCATGACCGCTGAGATATGAGATCTCGAGGATAATGGGACATGGACAATTAAATCCTTATCACCCGGAAAGCTGCCCATTGGCTGTAAATGGGTATATAAGATTAAGCGCCTGACCAATGGTAGTATTGAGCGCTTCAAGGCCCGCCTTATGGTGAAGGGCTTCACTCAAGTTGAAGGGCTCGATTTTCATGAAAACTTTCCCCGGTCGCGAAGATAACCACGGTACGTTGCCTTTTCAGGGTCGCCCTCGCCAATAACTGAGATTTACATTAGATGCGCGTGAATAACACCTTCCCTCATGGTGACTTGGACAAGGACATTTATATGTGTTTCCCTCCAAGGTATTCGGTGCCTACTACTGGATCAGTTTGTCGGTTTAGTAAGTCTCTATATGGTTTATAGTAAGCCTCTCATAATTGGTTTGCTAAAATTGCTGCTGCTTTACGAGCTTATGGTTTTTGTCAATCCTAGGCAGATTATTCTTTATTCACATTTCATTCGGGCACTGATTTTTTGGCGTTCCTTGTTTAAGTTGATGACCTCATCATTGCCAGGAATAATACCACTCGGTGCACTTCCTTCAAGTCCTATCTTGATAGTTTCTTGATAGTTGCTTCAACATCAAGGATTTGGGCCCTTAAAGTATGGGCATTGAAATCACACGTACCCATACTGGTCTTTTTCTTTCACAAAAGAAGTATACTCTTGAGATCTTGGAAGACTACGGTTTATCCGCTGCTAAACTTGCCGTCTTCCTGATCGAACATCATCAACTCGCATCCTCGATTGCTCCAATTCTGCATGATCCTGCTTGTTACCGCTGTCTTGTAGGGCGTCTTCTTTATGTCACCATCACTCGTCCCGAGCTTTGCTACTATGTTCATTTACTGGCTCAATTCATACACGAGCCTCGTGAGAGTCATTGGGGCCCTGTCACTCATGTTCTCCATTACCTCAAGCACAATCCAGGACAAGGCATCATTCTCAATTGCCCGATCTTTCTTCAGTTGATCGGTTACTGTGATTCTAACTGGGCTAGCTGCTCGACCACTCGCTAGTCCACTACCGGCTATTTCATCACTCTCAGAGGATGTCCGATATCTTGGTGCACAAAGAAACAAGTCACTATTTCTCACTCTTCAGTAGACGTCGAGTACCATTCCATGGCCATCACCACCAGTGAACTCGTTTGGCTTTGCAGCCTACTTTTATTTCTCAGCATACGCTACTCAGACCCTATTCACTTATATTATGACAATCAATCTACTTTACACATTCTGCTAATTCGGTCTTCCATGAACAGACTAAGCACATCGAGGTTGACTGTCATTTTGTTCAGGAATGTATTCAGTCTGGCAAGCTTACTGCTTCATACGAGCCCTACCAAGTTCCATCTCGCTGATATCTTCAAGAAGGCATTGGGTCACGATTATTTCCACTTTCTTCTATGCAAGTCGGCCATTCGCGATCTTCATGCTCGAACTTGAGGATAAGTATTAAGGAATGAATTCATCATTATATTAATTAATCAATTAGCTGTAATTGATTGTAATTATGTTGTCGTTTGTATCATATTAGAAGATTGCATGATTCCAGGCTTGATATTGGGTTTGTCTTCTATTTATTCCCCATTGTACTCTATTTGATTGATATGAGAAATATTCTTTAATTCTTTTTCATACAAGGTGAGGGTGTGTTGGAGACATTTACCCACACATGATAAAGATACAAATATACACTTGTCACTTTGGCAAAAATAGAAAATTAAAAAAAAAACATTTAAGAGATTTTTGAAAAAAAATAATAAAAGTTCCTTCTCACTTTTTTTTTATTTTTTTTATAAAAAACAAATTATTTATAAATAATTAAATATTTTATTTTGACAATTTAAAATTTTAATCAACCATACCTTTTCAATTATTGAAGACCTTAGGGTGGACACATGCCCCTCCATTTATTATAGGTTTTGGAACTTGTGCACATACCCATATTCTTCTTTCCCTTGACTAGAGCTCTTCTTGCTTGCAATGGCAACATCCAATGAATTAAGGGTACTGAATCATATTAGTGTATACCCATCTTCAAGCCATGTATCTTAAGCCACACTCCCTCTCACCTTCTTTGATGTTGTGTGGATCCATGGCCACCCAATAGAGCGTATCTTCTTCTATCCTCTCCCTCAACTCTACTCCACCACTGATCACTTCATCAACTCCATTGTCCCATCCCTCACCTCTTCCCTTTATCTAACCCTCCATCACTTCTACCCCTTGGCAAACAAGCACATTAGACACTCTCCCAACTCCAATGACTTTGCCATACACTACAAACATGGTGACTCAGTCTCTTTCACCATTGTTGAGCCTTATGCTGATTTCCAAGCTCTCTTGTGAACCCCACCCCCTTTATACCTAATAATAATAATATTATTATATTATTTATTGAATTTAATTTTAAACTTTTAGTTACATTTTGATTTTTTTTTTTTTTTAAAAAAAAGGAAAAATCCTTACCCTTATCCTCAGCGGTTTCCAAATCTTGCTATCTGATTTTATCCCACAACCCATGATCACCTGACGTTGCAAAAAATAATAATAAAAATTAAAACAAAATTAAAGATGCCTTCTTATGCTTTGTATGTGGTGGTACTAGCAGTGATGTCAAGGGGATCTTCTCGTCACAAGTTGTTCAAGTAGGTTGTTGCACTCTTTGTTGATGCTTTGTGTTGTTGTATTGTCTCAATGAGTCTGTTGCTATAGGAGTGGGTTTATACTTGGGTTACACTTTGGTAATCATGTTAAATCACCATTGTATGTAAACCTAATGAGTTATCTATTTTTCAAATTAAAATCTTGCCTATTAGTTATTGGGAATTGGATTTATATGACTATAAGATTCAGAAATTTGATGTTAGCATAGCAAAGATGCCTCTTTAATTTTGGGAGATCTAGAGACCGAATTTAGAGAAGATCAAAATGCAGAATTTGTAGACCATAATCTTATCTAGCTTACTAAAACATTTCAAATTTTCTAGATATGTATTCTATAAGTTATAGCCTTTAAATTCATATGCCTCAGATGAGAATTTTGTGCAAAGCTTGAAACGTTATTGATTTATTTTATGAATTTAATTTGAATTAGATATTGAATTATATAAAAAAGTTGTATAAATCGAATTTATACATGGATCTGCAAAATTTCATAATTTATGCCTCTGTAATAGTTGGGTTATAGCCATATTACTCTACTTGTACTCAAATGACATTTCTGCGGAAAGCTTGAAGATTGGTTAGATACGTTCATGCTCTTATATGTGGAATTTGGAGAATAGTGAAATAAGAAAGTTATAGAGTTTAATGTTTTCTAGATACCTACAAAAATTTAGATAATTTGATCCGTAGTTTAAAAGTTATAGCATTGTTAGTGAAGTTGTGCCAAATGATATTATTGTGTAGAATCTGAAGTTTGATTGGTGTTTTCTTGGTCTTAGATGTTGCATCTAGTAAAGTATACAATAAAAAAGTGTTGCATTACTGAGTTATCTGACTATATATAAGATATTATTGCCTTTGAAGTTGTAGATTGAGAAATATACATATTTGAAATAGAGACGTTTGAATTTCAAGCCTACAGAAATTTTTGGGAGTTTTTTTTTTGGTCATTAATAAGGTAAGTAACGCCACATATAAATGTATATGTATATATAATTCCTGATTATCAACAATTTTGAATTCATTTAAATTCTTTTAATGTTTGCTTATATAATATTAAAACATTTGTTAGGCTTTGATTCAGTTTCCGTTATTATATACTTATTAAATTTTTGAATTACTTTTGTTTCCTTGAAACATAAACTCCCACATCTTGACTTTGTTGGTTAACTTTCGAAATCTTGATTCTGTTTGTCAATATTTGAACTTTAAGTTTGCCAATTATTCTTAATATATATGGATTATTTTTACTATAAAGAAATGGGATCATACGCACGTTTGTTTGTTTGCACGACAAATTATCCAGCAAATCTTGTTCTGCAAATCCTAACCTGCCTGAAATTTTGTTTGCTCGTGATCCCAATATTTTTAGTGGGTTACTTACTGGGTTTTCAAGCTCATAAATAGTTATTTTCTTCTTTTCAGATCAAGAGCATAATAGCTTAGTAAGAGTGATCAACTAGCAAATCTGTTCTTGGTCTAGTTGGAGACCAAATTTTTGTCCATTGTTAACTCAAAGATTTGGATTTTGTAAACTTTGTGTATTCTAGAATTTGGGTTTTGGAATTTATAGTCATGTTAAATTGCATGTTCTGTATGGAGATAGGTTTTGAGGCCTTGCATACCTAATGTGCTATGCACTATGGGTTGGGCCCATTTGTCGACACACTAGGTCTGGCAAGCCTGGTTCGGGCCGTGACATCTCTCATCCAACCATCCTCTTCCCAATGCTGGCATTAGCATCGGTATAGCCTTCCACCACGTCGTCGCTGATGGGTCTGCCATCGGCCATTTCTTCAAGTCATGGGCTTTGTCATGCAACTCTTTAGGCTCTGTCCCTCTACTTCAACCTCCTCTAGTGTTTGATAAATCTCTTGTTAAAGATCCCTATGGATGTTATTCTCTTTTCCTCTAACAACTATGCTCTTCTCCTTCAGAACTAGGTACAAGTTCTTTAGAATTCGTAGTTTTAAATGATCCTATATGTTCTATGTTCTTTCTTGATTTGGATCACATCCAAGCCTTGAAGAAGAACTTCTCTATAAAGTATATGGACAACAAGACACCATCAACTTTCACTGTTGTTTGTGCTTACACTTGGGTTTGCTATGTTAAAGCACAAAGATACTTGAGGAAAGAAAGAGCTTATTTTGTGTTCCTAGTTAATTGTAGGGAGAGGTTAAAGCCTTTGTTGCCGGCCACCTTCTTTGGCAATTGCATCCTGCCTGGTTTGGTAGAGGAAGATGTCGAGAAGCTCATCGGAGAAGGAGTGATTGCCGCATGTTAGGCTATTATTTGGGCCATTGATGTATTTAAGGATTTTGTTCTAAAAGATGTTCAAAAATGGATGGAAAAGGCAGGTGTTGGGGCTGCAACTGGCAAGTTCTTTAGTCTTGTGGGGCCCCCAAAACTTGAACTCTATGACCTTGATTTTAGATGGGGGAGGCCCAGAAAGGTTTTGCTCAAACACCCAAATATATATATATATATATCATTTAAAAATACCAAGCAAAATATAATAATAAAACTAAATGCATATTATGTAATATAATAATAAATTAAATTACTATTTCTGAATAATATCAACGTGTTATTTAAACCATATGGTTGTTATATATTGTATTATACATATAATATTATTATATTTAATGTATATATTATACATATTATACATAATATAGTATACTATTAGCAATATAAATTTTATTATATGTATCCTATGAGAAAAAGGGTGGCTGATGGTAGAGAGTTTTGTGGCATGGGACCCACATCACTCAAAAAAGTAAAAAAAACAAACAAACAAACAAAAAAAAGTCCAATCAAAACAAAACATGTCACTTCAAGAAAACATGGGTGTCAAAGATGAAAAATTTCGTCACTGATAAGTAATATTCTTTTGGTAATAACTTTTACCAACAGAATATTCCGTTGGAAATTTTTGTCTCTGAAAAACAAGTGGCTAATACTATTTCGTTGGAAAATACTATACCGTTGGTAATATTAAAATTACACCAGCGGAATTTTCCATCACTAAAGGTGTTTATTACCAATGAAAATTCCGTCATTGAAGGAGTTTATTACCAAAGAAAATTCCGTTACTGAAAATGTTTATTAGAAATGGAAATTTCGTCAATGAAGGTGTTTATCACACAGAATTCCGCTATTGAAGGTGTTTATTACCAATGAAATTCCATCTCTAATAGTCTTCATAAGCTATGAAATTCTATCCCTGAAGGTGTTTATTACCAACGGAATTCCATTTCTGATAATCTCTATCAGCCACAGAATTCCGTCTCTAAAGATGCTTATTACCAATGGAATTCCGTCACTAAAAATATTTAATACCAACAGAATTCCGTCTTTGATAATCTTCATCATCCACGGAATTCTGTCATTGAATGTCTTTATTACTAATGGAATCCGTCTTTAATAGTTTTTACCACCTACGGAATTACGTCTCTAAAAGTTTTTGTTACCAACGGAATTCTGTCTGTGATAGTATTTTTTTATTTTTATATTATCATTTTATTTCTTCCTCCATTTCCGTATATTACATGTAATCAATATCATTTTACAAACTCTATATAATAAGCAAAATCATTCATTCATAACAAAATACAAGTTCAATAGTATTTAAAGCAAGTAAGTTCAATATTTCATCATATCTAAACCATACATACATAACCAAAACATGAATAATTGAAGTCATATGTCAATGAAACTAGTTATGAACACAAAAGTTCTATAAATCACTCTCTCATCATTTAAAATTCATCATTAGTGGTATCTTCTTCTTGGCCTCTATCACTCGTTCCAAGTTGAGAAAATCCGGCATTCCAACCAACCGTTGTAGGATTCAACATCTCAGTAATTTAAGACAAAAAAGTCTTGGTTTCATTGACTCTGCACAATACTTTTTTTTGTGAATCCTCCAAGCTTTGTATTTTGTTCTTCACAACAGTCACTTCTTATCATAGATTATCAACTTCAACAGAAGAAGGTGGAGTTTGATCAACTAGTGGACTACAAGCAGTCTAGGATGCTTCCTTAGTACTATTGGTAGGAGACAAAAGACTTTTTCCACGTGGCATGGTCCCTAAGCCATATACATGAGTCCATGTAGTCCTCATATCACCAATTGCATCACACCAAACTTGAAGATCAAATTTAGGATGACAAGAATCAGCGCTACCATATTTCTGGCTCATTGAAGAAGTATACGAGTTCTAGAAAAATATGAAACTTGCATTAGTGCTAGATTAAACATAATAAAAAAATTATAAATATATATGAAACTTGTGTTAGTGCTAGGAAATAATTATGAAACAGAATTACTTACACTAACAGATTTAGACTTATTATCAATATAATCACCAAGGCCCTTCTCACGTTTGTGGGTGCGATTAAACAATTCTCCATATGTTGGTTTTCGATTTAACTATGTTGCCTATAATAAATTATGCATAATCATAAAATTTTTAAAAAAATGTAAAGCATAAAAAAAAGTAACTTGATGAGTGTACAATGTTCTATTATTTCATATCACTTTGTACACTCCTTTGGTTTGTATTAGGATCATATTGTGGAATTCGGTGATAAACTTAGTGTAGGTTATATTCTCAGGCTTCGGGCAACATTCAAAGATGAGAAAGAACTAAAAAAAAACATTCCAAACCCTAAACAAAGAAGTTGGAGCTCTCTCGGCATGAATTAAACAAGTATAAGGCAAACTGGATAGCTTATGGTCTAGCTTACGGCCGTTAGCACTTTCCAGAGAACCTTGCGGGCATGCTTATGCCCATAAGAAGGAGTTTAGAGCCAAATCAAAGGACCTTACGGGTAGGACTTACACCCGTAAGGATACCTGTAAGTATCATTCAAAAGAGCTTACAACTAGAGCTTATTCCTGTAAGGACGGTCGTAATGTACAACAAAGTGAAGCTTACGGTCTAGCGCTTATGGCAGTAAGCTGAACCGTAACACAGACAAAAGATCTTACGAATAGGACTTACGACCGTAAGCGTTCCAGTAAGGCTTGTGACCCATCTTTTCCAGCTCCTTACGGCCATGCCGCTATGACCATAAGCAACCCGTAAGTAGTAGAATATAAATAGACCTAATGAGGATTTTTAGGGCATCTTTTATCTTTTCTTCAAGGCTTTATTAGAGGCAAAGTTAAGGGACAAAGGAGGCGGATCTCCAGGGCTCTCTATAGGCGATCTGAGGAGGAGATTTGGATCTATATTCAAGGGGAAATAGATCATAGCCGTCAAACCTACCTTGGCGGCATTCATGGAAGGTTCTTTCTAGTTTTCCGGTGATCTATCTCAGGCGTGATTAAGAAGGGGGTTCTTATGCTTTTATTAATTCTCATTGTGTCTTATATATTGGATGATTGCTTCCCCATTAATGGAGGGCTAATTTGTTAGATGCTTAGGCATAGTTGAAGTCTAGGGTTTATGTTTTGGCATTGGTTATTGGATTCATGTGATTTAATTGTCTTCTTTATTGCAATCCAGACCATTTGAATCTAATTGCATGTTTGAATGCTTGATTTCTATTGTGGTGAAATCCGTAGTTATCATACTTGTTGTGCTTTGTGACTAGAAGAAATTCCCACCTAGCATTGACATGCCGCGATTAGAGGGAATTGTGAGTAAACCTAGATGATAAGTGCTTAAGTGAACATGTTTATTTATATGTTTTACATGCATTGAACATCATTTTTATCATGTTTTATGGCTCATAAATTGTATTTTGTGTTCTTTTGTGCAAATAGGATTGTGAAGGTATTTATAGAGAAAATAAAGCAAAGATAAGTTATGAAAGCACAATTTGGGAGTCTTTTGCGTGACACATGGATCAACGCACAAGCGGTGCTTATATACATGGGGGTGTGTGCAACTTCCAAAAGAGTTCAAGTTAGTTTGTAAGTTGGAAGGACACAAAGACAGTCACATCTACATGTTCCGACTTGTGTGAAAACTTCAAAAGCCTTTCCAACAATGTTTAGTCGACAAGAAGCCTCATGATCTACCACATGGGCGTGTGCCCGACCATGTGGCCTCAAAAGAAGGAGAGTTTTGGAAGCACTGGTCACTAAAATACTGTAACAGCATTGTAGCAAGTTACAATAGCAGTTACTATTCACGCCCTTGTGGAATTTTCACATTAACGTGTGAAAAATTCTGCAACCCACACGAGCTTGTGACAGCACATGACAGGTCCCGGATTCTGATTATAAAAGGTCGCTTTGCCCGATTTTTGGGAGATTTTTTCACTGCTTTGGAAAGGTAAGGGGCTAGAGTTTGGAGAGGAGATCTTTATGATTTTGGGAACGTTTTCTTCACCAACTTTGATCGATTTCTCCTTCGTCAAAGCATCAAAAAGCCACCGGTGACCCTAGCTTCAGAGAGGAATCCATCAAGACATTGAAACTACCCATCAAGTCCATCATCACGAATTCTAGGGGGGTTTATTTCCATAGATGTTATAGATTTTTATTCTCTTAATTGTTTTGTAACTTGCTCCATAGAGAGCTAAATCCTAGAGGGTATTTGGGCATGTGACCCTATGAATTTATTCTTTGTATTGATTTACATTGTGTTTTCCTTTTAATCCGAGTTTAGTTGAGTTTTAATCTTGTATTCTTAATGCTTGCTTACCTTATTGATCTATTGATTGATTGGTTTGCATTGATTCATTTACATTGGTGAGAGAGAGGTCTCCATTAGGATTAGAACCTCAAGATTAAAGAGGGTTAAAAGGGTGAGTCATATAAATCCTTACGAATCTTTAACGGCCAATTAAAGATTCTCCAATTTGCGAACTATGTAAGTATATAAGTGCTAAACTCTTCTAATGCCCTCCTCTTTATCTCACAAAGAGTAGAAGGTTTAACTTAATACACATAGACTATGATGTTCAAAACTAATTAAAAATGACATCACAAGTTTATATAGACATCAATATAAATGCCTATTAAAAAGAATAAGAATATATAATACAAATGAAATGCCCTAATACAAGTATTGTCGTTGGAATTCAAGGGCATAATCCTAACAAAATCATCATCTTTGCCAATTATCTTGTTCCTCGGTGTGATTTGAGTCATGGAGCTACCCAACTATTTATTATTTATTTTTAAGCATGCAGTGGGCTATCATTAATATTACCTGTTTTATTTATGTCTATCACTTGCAATTTTTTTTTACTTTTTTATGAAATATTTTGTTATGTTGTAAGATGCAATGCTTTTAATTGTAGTAATTAGAAATTAAGGTTAATTTCTTTATTTATCTCTAGCATACAACTAATTATTATTTTGTAATTGTGACTGCTAAACTTGATTGGCTAGATTTCAAGATATTTGAAGATGGAATTGCATCATACATTCTTCATTCCTTTTGTCGTGTATCATGCTAGATTTCAAGATATTTTTGCCTTTGCCAGATGTGAAAATGGAATTTTATTACAAACAAGCAGCAACTAAATGATGATTCTTGATAGGCAGATTCAAAGAGGTACAAAAGCATGGTAAGGGGTCTGATATACTTGACCTATACTCGTCCAAACTTGCTTACTCTGTTGGAGGGGTGTCTCTGTTTATGGCTAAGCCAACAAAGCAACATTTGGGTGCAGTAAAGCGTATTCTAAGCCATGTTGCAAGGACAATTGAGTATGGAGTTCATTATAGACATAAAAAAAAAATATCAAATTAATTGGGTATAGCGGTTGGGTAGATCACTTGATGATAGACGAAGCACAGCTATAATGTGTTCATGCTCTGTGTTGGTGCAATTACCTAGGGTTGAAAGAAGTAAGAAATCGCTGCTCTTTCAATCACAAAAGTAGAGTACATCGTTGCAACTACTATATATAGTATCCAAGTCATATGGTTAAAAAGATTGTTAGAAGATATGAAAGTGCATTCGCCTGGCCTAGAGAGCTTCGTGACACCACCGGCTCAGACTTATTAGCATACTCAATTTGAGAAAGCTCTCCTAATGGCTCCTCATACCCTTGGAGGGTTTCTTTTGTTGTAGTTTGGGAGTGTAGTATTTATGTATTTTAGTTCTAAGACCAGTGGATATTACCTTGTTTGCTGTTTTTTAATAAATGTGGTGTATTTACCTTTTTCAATATATATATATATATATTTATTTATAAAATAAAATGGAACTTTTTATAAATATGGAACTTGTTAAAGGACATTTGAATATAAAATCCTCTTTCATACTCAACTGCTCCATCCAAGCAGCCTCTTGCAGAAGTCGTTCTGAGCATTTGGCAATGAAGAAATACACAAATGGTGTGAAAAAACATTTAAAGAAAATGATTGTTTTATATATAATTTAAGTGGATGAGCCATTATTTATAACATTCACCGCATAGGGGATTGAATTCCTGACCTCCCACGTGGGCTTTCATGTTTAGCATTGAGTTATTATAACGTCGGCAGAAAAGAGATTTTTTTCATATCAGGAATGTAAAATTCACTTCCAAATAATATATTTACGGTTTATCCAATAATCTATACCATATTATTACAAATCAAACTGCATGCTTTTAAACAATTTAGTTTTCCATAAATCAACAAAAATAACTCAATGCTTTGATCCACTACAAGAAAAGTCGGCGAAAAAATCCGCTGCTATAGACGATAAACCTGCCACTAAATACCTATAACAATGGATATTAAATTTGCCACTAAATCCTCCTTCGTCATAAGATTTGAGGTGGAAATGCACAGTTTTATAATATTCAAACTCAATACTTATAAACACAACTAAAAATTTGTAACCAAAATCAACATTAAAATTAATAATATTTATATCTACAAAATATACAAAAACACAATTTGTATTAAGAAATACATCTCCATAAAGCATGAAACTAACACCAGGCCATTTCTGAATTATAATCTAACATTGCAGCACCTCTTTTATCTCTTTCATTTTTTGGTCAAGGCCACCAATCATGTCATAAGTGGAATCAGGGACCTTTTCAACTTTCATGAGGTTGACTAGAGGGTCTACTTTACTTGGCAGAATCAAGTGCAGCACATAACTGACATTGCGACCACCCCTGTTGATGGTGTAATTGTTGTAACGCCATTATTCTTATCAATATCTACAACATATTTTCCATCTGGATGATCTTGCACTAGTGAGAATAGATTCATAAACCCATAGGACAGTATCACAAACTAGATAATCTTCTGCAATTGAAGCAAGACTAAATACAGATCCCAAGCTCCAAAATTCCAAATACATAGATAAAGACCTAACCAAGGCTTGATTTATAAACTCATTGCCCTTGATATCAATAGCATGTTGTTATTCATATAAACTAAATACAGCTCCTCTCCTTTTTCTATTTATAATTTTAGATTATATCCATCATGCAAAAACAGATTAACTAAGGAAGATTATTCATAAAAATCAACCCAAAATGAATGGGAAAACAGTAAAAACATAAACCTGTTGATGGACACAACAATTGCGAAGACGTCAAAAGGCAACATTTTTTCACTTGACTGGCTTTAGTCCTCTACTCATGGATTGGGTAGTAGTGTCAGTTTTTTCTTCTTTTTCAGCCTTGTTGATCTCTGCCACCTTCCTCTCCAGCTGCATGTACTTCATGTCCAATTCCAAGGTCTTGTATGTCATAACCAACATCTTTGAGTTTGTTGTGCAAACCCACCACCCTCTCGTTTTGCTTATGTTTTTCAAACAATTTCATGATTCTACTTTGCATCAACTTAACATTCAACTTGGCGTCTTCCAAGGCTTCCAATGAATCCATCAGTTGCTGTTGTTTCTCTGCTACATCAGAAGAGGATGGTGATGGTGATGATGATGATGATAGATAGTCCAATAAATAACGGGTCAGTTTTTCCAAACTTATGTCATGCAAAGGTGAAAGAAGAGATCCTGCTTGCCATATAATCTAAAATTATAAATCAAATATGCTTGTCATTCTTCGAACAAGCCAAATTACAAACAAAAGTCAAAACCAACAAAATTAAGTCAGAACCTGTCCAAAGGGGAAAAAGTATTAAAGAGGATAGGAACCATGGCACAAAAACTAATTTCAAGTATAAAAAAGGAGGGGAGCTGCAAATAAACACAAGGACAGGAATAGAAGTATTCTTACCAAAACGTTTGATTTTCCCATGACTTTAACTACTTCACCAACAAATGACCCAGGCTCTTGTAGTATAGCTGTAATTCCTCTCGCAACATTCTAACTGCAGTTTCAGCATTGACCACCAAAAACAAATGTATGAGCATCCAATCTGCTACATGATAGTAATTCTATCTACAGATGAGTCCTCACAAAGTAATCAAAACTCTATATTCAAGTGATAATACAAGATTTGAGATGGAAAACATCTTCATTGACAAATTAAAATTTTTGTTTATTCAGATAAATCTCAAAGAAGGCTGACAGAAGTACACATGTTTTGATCCTCCCAACTATATATTTTCCTATTCAACCAGAGATCCTACATTCTCTTTTTCTGGAACTAAAACAAATCAACTGAGTGAATAACCACAAAAAGGATATTATGAACTTAGGCATTGTTTTCAATGTTAAACATGAAGCAATTTGATTGAATATCTACCTTTGTTCTCATAAATCATTAAAAAAAAAAAAGTAATTTGTACGATACAGATCCTAGGAAACTTTTTGATTCATGCATGTCATGCCTTTTCACATTAAGCCAAATGTTCTATAATAAAAGATATGCCACAAAGAGGCCTATCTACATGCATACTTTGATATTCTGAAAAAAAAAACTTGCACACTTAGTTAACAGTAAAAATAGTATTACATGAAAAGAAAAGCCAGATTTTGCACCTACCAAGGAAAAACATCTAGTGTGTAAACTAAAGAATTCCATTGACTTGTTAAGATAATGGCATACAAGATCATGTTGATAACAAATTTTTCCAAAGCATACAATAGTGTCATAAAGGTATTTGAATCGAATCACAATTAGAGATAATGAATTTGTTCCAGTATTAACTAACCATTATACTGTTGATCTCGAAACTTGTACAAGATAATATTAAATAAGAACTGAAACTAATTACACTGTATTATTAGGTAATTAAAACTGATTAAGGTTCAGCCATGGCCATCATATAACTAGTGAAGAACCAATCTAGGTTCAAGTCAGTCAAGTGAGCACAATAAACAAATGTAAACCCACAAAAGAATTAAATCAAAGTCATAAATTTGCCTTGCTTGCCAGCTCCAATCTGACTGACATCAATGCTGAAATCAAGAATGCTCCATCAAAGCCTGGCAAGCTGGTTACTTTGTATTAACTAGGTTTAACGTGCCATTGAGTGAGAGATTAACCAATTTACTAGAAGCACTAACTACATAGTGGATCATAAGTAGAGCGCATTTCTTCGTTGTGTAATACCGATCATACTGATGATTAACCGGTTTAGTGAAAAAGAGTGCTGAAAACTTCAAAATGTGATATTGCTAAGAAACCATTCCGAAATTAGTAAGAAATTATAAATATTGGAAAATAATTTTTCTTTCCTTCACTCAAGTCAACTATATAACATAATGACCAATAAGAATTGGAACCATGTACTTAGAAACAAGTATTGTCAGTTATTGGCTTATTGATTGATAAAAACTAACGCAATTTTTTTCTGATAGCCATCCTCCAATGGACTCATAAAGATTTTGTGGAAGATCCCAATGACATAGCGTCACATAAGGCTGAATACCTGCACAGATAATAAAATAATGTATCACACAATTGATCATATTATGGGCAAAGGAAGCACCAACTAAAAGAGGCTGTGACCTTTCTCTAGCATGAAATTAATGAGATTGTTGTAGCAGGCAATCCCATCCTCATTGATTTTTGTTCCCAATCCATCTGCAGGGATATTAAAAACTATGTCAAATACTTACTATTGCTTGCACCCAAGACATTTAAAGCTGAAAAGCATCAACCAAAAATTGAAATTTAGAAATACAATAACATGAAAAAGTTACATTATCATAAAACTGAAATATGATTATGGTCATTAAATGCATACATTCTCTCCCAAATTCAGTTCACAAGAAAATTATGCTCATGGAAGCTGAAGAAAATTTGCATCAACCAGCTTTATTTTTCCATGATGTATTTAGGGTTTAAGGGCACTAGAGAGAATAAAGGCAATCAGAATCATACAACCTGTGGTTCTGTATGGAAGGTTAAACAAAAACAATGCATCATATGAAGTAAATGATCTGCAATTATAGTTAATTTCAACAGAGAATGCTGCTGCAAGAATAACCCGATAAGTTTATGTCTTGAATGTACAAGGAATAGTTTAAATTATAGCATTATACATTTGAAACAATCATGTATGCAAAGATTTGAGAAACATGCAACTAGAGATAGAATTGTAGATTTTATCTGAACAATCATGCAGAATGAATGGAGATTAAGATATTACTATTAGATAGATAAAGTGTGAGTCTAAAATATCTTTTAATGATATCCTGGTGTAAGAGTCTAGCTCAATAGCCCAAATACAGCACAAAAATAACACCCATATGATATCAGCACATGAACGATAACATACAAGCGTAGCTGTAAGCAACAGCTAAAGGGGAAGAGAAGAAGAAGTATAAAAAAGGGTACGGAAAAAATGGAGGCAAGACAAAGTATCTCAATTTCCATTCTAGAACAATGGGGAGTTTAGCATAAGAAACCGTACTTAAAATCATGATAATATTCCAATTTCCAACACATATATGGGTTGTTTTCTTTGTTACTGTTGTAACCCAATATAAACTAGGGCATCTTTGATAGATATTGCATCCAAAGAAAAAATCAGGGAGGTGAAGTTCCTAAATTCAATTTAAGTGAAAAAGGTCCATAACAGAAACAACAACAATAAAAATAACACCAATACCAACTATAACAATTCAATACCAACATAAGGTGCATTGAAACACCTTAATTGAAGAATGCAAACATAACATAAATTAAAATAAATTAAAATAATCTAAAGCCTAGAGCACATAAATTGATGAGATAAACATATGACTGTAAATGAAAATAGAGTATAATGTAAATACCCGGAAAGATACGACTCCATGAAATTAAAAATCGGTAAGCATCAAAGCCTAACTTGGACATGAGTTCCACATCCTCCTATTATCAAGAAAATAGCCATCAAAGAATAAGCAGTGGTGAAAGAACATTAATAAATAATGTGATATTTTCCGAGATTATGAATAACAAAGGCTCATTCAGAAGACCAGACCTTTGGAAATCAATATAAATGACAAGATGCAAGCAAAAAACTGAAATGAAAGGCTGCTGTTAAACTGTTGCCAAGTGCAAATGGTAAATGTGCCTTCATAAGTGTTTCCAAATGACCATACATTGATGACAGCATCAAGTCAATTCTCTGAATGCTCCTTGCCAATCAGGGAAAACAGTACTTTACTAATATTTAAGAGAACGATGTTTATAACCAACATAAAATGCTCAATGTCAGAGATCAAGGTGAAAATTTCCCCAACAATGGAAATACTAACTGAACAAAGCATAAGACTCTGACTTAGTCCTGAACTAAGGCAGTTGAAGGCAGTTGATGCTTCTCCTAAGATAAACCTAACCTCCACATCATAATTGACTGCTTCATGTACACCAACTACAAATTATAATATAACAAGCTGAAAACATAAAATAAGCTGTAAGAATTAATGACTAAAATAGAAAGGTGAATGCTTAATTCTTATTCCTTAAAGAATGAAAATTTCAAAACATATTTGACTGAAAATTAAATGCATCAGTCCCTCATCAAAGAAACAAGAAAGCAAACATAGAAAAAACATAGTGACAAACAATTTGACTCAATCAACAATAATGCTCATACAAAATGGCTCTACTCTTTTCTTCCTACAAAGATCATTGGAAAGAAGAAGAGAAAATAGAGAGTGAAGCTCTAATTCCAAATGTAAAACAGAATATTCAGTTCACCTGAAAGAAAACACTGGTGAAGGGAATGCAAGACAATATTTTAAGTTTTTAAAAGTAGAATGCTATATGTAAATGCCTAAAAGTGAAAAATTACCAAGTTTGTTAAACAAACTGATAATTGAAGGGAAAAAAAAGAATAAATAACTGAGTGGCAATCTAATACCTTCTTAGAAACATTTTCATAATTGGCCTTACTGATAAGAGAGAAGGCCAGAAGAAATACATCAGCTCCACAATAGCTCAAAGGTCTTAATCTATTGTAATCCTTCTGGCCTATAACATTTAAGAAATGATCAGAAATGAGGCCGATGTTAAAGCATTAGATTGAATTTGGCAGAGAGCAAGCAAATTACAAAGATGGGATTAGAAAGTGGATACGAGAAAAAAAGCATTTACCTGTTTTATCCCACAAACCTAGGTTAACAGTGCTACCATCAACTACCACATTTGCACTGAAATTGCCAAAGACAGTTGGCACATATTCCTGTTTAGTAAGTGTTAAGAATGAGAACTTTCAAGGCATTTAGAATTCATACAAATTTAATAATACAACGCATTAAACTATTCAAATGCAAACCTTGCTTATATTTTAGCCTTCGACACGAACACAACAATTACCATAGAAAAGCATGTGCTATTTCTCAGAAGGAAAAAAAAAGGCTGAAAAGCAAACTCATACAAACCAAATAACTAATGAAAACCTAACACAAATCACCTTACTTAGCATTAGAAAAATGAGCAATCTCCGCAAAGGAGAGTAATTCGATTAACCAAAATTAACTACCAATATTAAAAATATTCTCATAGACCATGGAGTTCCTTGACCGCAAAACTCAAAATGCCAAAACAATCGATCCAAAATGATATCTTATCACAGCCATATTTTCCAAATATTTCTCCATGTTAAAATGATATCAATAACATAATAAGTTAAATTTGGAGATCCGAAAAGCCCAAGTAAGCCTCTTCCACAACTAAGCTAACATTTGAAATGGAAATTTCAGATTCAAAATCTCCAGTCAAGCTTAAAAATCAACACAAACAAGAATATCATCAGCCCATCTCAAGCAACCCTGACTCCCGACATTGAACATAGAAATTAAACTCAAAAAATCATTCAAGAGAAGCATTTCATGACCAATCAGGAAAAAAAAAATAATTTAACATGAGATATAGGACACAATATAGGGTTACAAAAGAAATCCGATCAAAAGCAGAATAACAGGAAAAATGAACCAAGATCCAAAAAAATTCACCTTATCTGCAAAATAGAGGAGAAGTTATCCAACCCTAACAAGCTCCAAAAACAATACACGACGAAGAATTTGAACAAATCCATGGAGAAATCATCAATACAAAGGTTCTCGCGCCCGCAGCATAACCGCCCAATCGAGCACCAGCGAGAGAGAACGACAGAGAAGAAGAGGACCAAAAGAGTGACCCAGCTCGAGAGAGAAGAGGGCGTGAACTAGTGTGAGAGAGAGCAAGAGAGAAGAAGATGGCCGGGAGAGAGAGAGAGAGAGAGAGAGAGAAAGAGCTCGCTTGGGTTTAGGTGTAAAAAGCTTTATAATTTGTCTTTTTCACATAACCCCTTAAAAATTAATTTTACTAAAAAATATTATACAAAAAATATATTTATAAATATAAATTTATTAAAAAATTATATAAAATCTTAAATATATATTATTAAAAAAAATAATTAATTAAACTTATAATATTCATTAAATCATGATTAAGGGTATGTTTGTGATAGCACATTTTATGAAGAGTGTATATCTAAAAATATTTTTATATATATAAATTTAGTAGCACATATAAAATTCGCTACTAATATTCATCAGCGCCATTTTATTGTAGTGTGAAATCAACCTGTATCATTAGCAATCAATCATGCATATATCCCTTTCAATATCTACGGTATTGTTATAAATCTCACAATTATACAACATACACATCTCTTATATATATATATATATATATATAATATATATATATATCTATATATATAATTAGGTATGTCATGCATTCCTTATTAGATATAATTACACATAATACATACATATATGCATATGTATGCATCCCGGCCAACATTAATTAAAGATAAACTATATAGAGTCCTCAAATAACCATAGAATTAAAGATCACATATGAACCTCACACCTTGTACCTTCAAATCCACCATTTTCAGATGTTCTTTTACCTTCCAACACCATCCCTTCAAGCTCACACTTGATCTTAGCCATACGGTGTTTGGTCTTGAAGAATTTTATCTTATACTTCAACCAAGCATAAACCTTAACATCCACATCAAAGAACCCTTCTCTATGGATCTCTTCGAGCTGAGAGCCTCTAATACTCATGTTTTTAGTCCCTGCAAAGACCGTATTCACCGGCACCATGCTCTGGCAGCCTCTCTCAAAACTATGGATTGGTATCCATCCTAAACTTTCTCCATGATAATAACTACTAGCATGCATCCACTTATATTTAATGTGTCCCTTACTATTTGGGTTTCTGAATAGCAAGCTTAGAGAAAGATTGTAATTGAGATTGTTGGTTTCAGTTAGGGCAAACTGAGTTAGGGTTGCACTGGAGACATAGACCTCGATCGGCTTTGGCCGGAGGACATGCCAAACGACAACACCGGCTAGGCAGAGAACGACGGAGATGAACACCACAGCCTTGAGAGCTTTTCGGAAACGACGAAGGGATGGAGATGGATAAACTTGGTTTGCAGGATTAGCAACTGCTATGTATCCTCCATTGAGAAGAGATTCAGTGGCCTTGGACATTGTTGGAGTAGGTTTGAGGTCAAGCTGTTTGATTTTGAGGGGATGAAAAGATGTGTTTATTTATAGAATGTATAGAGTTGAATATGTTCATAGTATTATAAGAATTGCATGAGTGATTTCTTGGGAGAATATAAATATTGGGAAGGTTCTTATGCTGGATGAGTTTGGTCAATGATCATTTTTGATAATTTAATATTAGTACTTAATCTTAAAGGATTAATCAGAATGGTTGGCAAGATAGGGACCTTTTTATTTATTTAACAATCTTGTGTCACCCAAGGTTGATGGCATTAGTATAATAGAAATGAGAACAAGGAAGGACAGTCAACTTTCTGAGATGAGGAGTTTATGTTAAACCTCAGGGTTGAACATACAAGTCTTCTTCTTATGGGCTTAAGAAATTTATATTGAAACAAACCTATCATAGACAAATACGTATGCTATACAAACTTTCATTAAATTAGTAGAAACTTGTGATGAATTGGTGTGAATGCCATGAAAGTTTCAATGCCATTTGGCAAGAAGATAGACCATTAATTTTTGAATAAAATTCAAGCTCCAATGGGGGGTCTTAGTTAAACAATAGCCAATAGGAAGACTAAAACCTAAAACTTCATAACCAAGTAAATGACCTTATGGCCAATTTTGTCCTTATCTTTGACGACAAGAAATGGAAAAATGTCATCATATCTTATAGGATTAAATTAATTTTTAGTCCTATAAAGTTATATTAATTGTCAAGTATGTAATTTATTTATTTATTTAATTTATTTTCTGTAGCCTATTTTCTTAAACTAACTAACAAGTGATGTTGGTGAAATTTAAAAATGAAGTTTGTGTGATCAAATCTCTCCCCTGAGAGAGAGATTACCCCTAATCTGAATACAGAGCAGAGATGCAATTTTCTTAAATCTGCTCCACACGATTGCAAAGAGCACGAAAATTATCATCAATCCATTCAGACGGATTGTGGGAGATAAAGTTTCCTAGATATCTTAATTAGAGGTGTACCCATTATCCTCTCGAATTGCGGTAAGTCTATGCTATGTAAGAATTTTTTTCTCGACACGTAGCAATACCAAGAATGATTGCTAGGATTTTTGCCTAGTTAGCAATCAAGCATTCAATCACACAATTAAACTCAAATATATATGATTGCAAATAAAAAATCAATAAAGCATCAAAGATCCAACAACCAAAGTTAAGAAAATAAACCCTAGAGTTCAACTATGCCCAAACATCTACAAATTAGCCCTCTATTAATGGAGGACAAGTATTCAAGATACAAATAATGGAGAAAAGTATGAAAGCCTTGAAAACCACCTTTTCAATTCCTAGGATGAAGAATCATCGGAGAAGCTTCCACGCATGCCGCTAAGATGAACTCAACTGCTATGATCTTCAATTCTCTTGAATGTAGATCCGAATCCCTCTCCAAATCGCTCCTTAAGTGCTGGAGATTCGTCTCTTTTCTTCCTCAACTTCTCCTCCAAGAATCACCACCAAAGAATAGAAGAATAGAATATAAGATGCCTTACAAATTCTCATAAGTTTTATTTATACCCGACTGCTTACGAGTTGTTTACTGGTGTAAGGGCTAGGCCATAAAAGAGTTGGAGAAGATGGTCACGAGTCTTACGGGATGACTTATGGTCGTAAGTCCCACCCATAAGATCTTCTGTTTGTGTTGCGGTCCAGCTTACGGCTGTAAGCGCTGGACCATAAGCTTCACTATTCTGCTCCTTGCGACTGTCCTTACGAGTGTATACTGTGATCGCAATCTCCTCTGAATGGTCCTTATAGGCATCCTTGCCGGAGTAAGCCTTGCCTATAAGATCCTTTGAATTGGATCTGAATTTACCTTACAGGAATAAGCATTCCGGCAAGGTCTTCTAGAATTAACTTAGGACGACCGTAAGCTGCCCGTAAGCCACTCAGTTTGCCTTTTCCTTGTTCTAATGATGCCTAGAGAGCTCCAACTTCATCTTTTAAGGTCTGAAATTCTTCCTTTGGCTCTCTCTCATCTTTAAGTACTGCCCTAAGCCTGTTAATGCACACCACACTATATTTACAATCGAATTCCACAACATGATTCTAATACATGCCAATTGAGTATACAAATTGATATGAAATATATGAACATTGTACACTCATCAGTGATGCACGTTCTTTAAGAATTTTTGTATTTTTATAATAATTTTAGTTCCTATAATTTTACTTTTGGTGCTGCATTGTTGTGGGTAAATTAGTCACATGTTCTCTATGTTTGTTAATGAATTTCGTTATTTGATTTAAAAGGAATCAAGCCAAACTTGCTCTATTATGTTAGTTAAAAATACCAATATATTTATAGCCCAGTGGTTGATAATGTACTGGTTGATCTTTAGCCCAATGGATGATAAAGTTCAAAAATATATAGTGTTTTACTATACCAACCAGTACGTTATCCTTTTTATCCTTTTTATTCTAATCATAGTGTTCGTGAAATGCTCAATCTGTTGATTGGTGAGGAGGCTAGCTTTTGTGCTTTTGTTTTTATTTTCTTTTCTTTTTTTTTTATTGAATGATTTAGAGATAGGAAAGCTATTTTTTTATTTGTAATTGTTGTGGAATTTTGATGTGATTCTATTATTATGCAGTAATCTAGCTGTAATCTATGCCAAATCTATTTGAAAGAATAATCAACTATTTGCTAGTTATTCTGAAGATTGTGGATTGGTCTTGTTCTATTGCAAATATGAAGGTTTTATGAGAAAGCATATGGTGGTTTATTTTGTGTGTATGTATGGAAAATAAAGTGGAGATAAAGATGTTGTTGAATTGTTTATGATTGAAAAGATTTTTTTGTTAATCAGGATTGAAAAATCAAGCCTTAATTGAAGAAGTTTGCACTTATTTATGGAGTAATCGAAAATGGAAAAGGAATGTTTGAATTGGAGGAAATTAATAAATTGAGTTTACAGGAGTTGGAGTGATTACATTGAAATTAGTTTATCACATCAGGGAAATGAGTTAGGACTTGTAACTATTCTTGCACATGGTTTCAAGCTAGTGTTATTCCTCCCAATCAAAGTTAAATTTCATATCTTTTCTTTTTAAATAAATTCATGTCCATTTTAGGGGTTTGAACTTGTTCACAGAAAATTTAGGAACTTGGTACTTCAACAAGGTCCCAATCATAGAATGCTAATTTGTAAACTTGTAATCAAGGTTTGGTCTCATGCCCTATTACAGTAACTTAATGAAATAAGTTAGTAGTGCCTTAATGCAGAATTTGAAGAATAGAATAAGATTCGATAATGAATTGTTTTCTTATATTTTTCAATATTTTATACTCAGATTTTATTATACATCATTTCAATGTTTTGATATGTTGATTAGCTCATTTTTTTTAATAAAATAGCTTCAAACTAATTGACCTAAATAACATCCAATATGGTTCATATTTGTTCTCATATGTTTATTTACCTCATGTATGTTTGCATCACCTTATATACCTTCATTTGTTAAACTTTTTTACATTAATGATTGAGTACTTTCGGTTTGAAAGCAAGAAAGAGTAAACAACAAAGAGTTGCATCATAGTTGGAGTTTGAAAGCAAATACCATTGCACAAGCACAATGGTATTGCACAAGCACAACATTTTTCATTGGCCACAATCTAATTCAATCTACTCTATAACCTCTTTGTGTTATAGAGTAGGAAATATAAGAAAAGACTCCAACAAGAGAACTATTAAATTGGCTTTCACATAAAGTATGCCAAGATGAAGAAAAAAAATGTACCTTCTTTAGGACTCTATTCTCATTATTCATACACACTTCAACAATGATGATATAGCACAATCTAAAAATAGAATAGTATAGTTATGCTATACATATATATTGAAAAAATTGATCTTTCCCTTAATATAAGTAGCATTGTTAGGCCTACCAGTAATATCTTTTCCGACACGAAGAATATTATCTGTGATGTAGGCGTCAACAACCACAATGTTACCCAAGCTTCGGAGAACCTGCATAAGAAGATTTGATAATCTTTAGGCAAAACTCTAATTCATGCCAAGACTTGATTTTATCCATGAGGCCATAGCCAACGAATGACCACACGAAAATTAAAACTTAGTAGAAACCATAACAATTAAGGTGAAACAAATACAAGAGACTCGACACATAAATAACAAATAGAGTTTATGGAAGATACATCATGAAATTGTTACTTTCTTTTTTGAAAAAATTGTGGCATTGGAAATCTATTCTCTTGGAATTCTTTGAAAAGCATATCAAGAATGATAAAATGTGGTAGTTACAACACCATATTGACAAAGTCAAGTCTATTCAAGTGGAATTATTGCATTTGGTTTTACTGTTATAGCTTTGTTAAATTACTAGTTAGCTTGTGTTTACTTCATTTGAACCCCCATTTTCTCATGAAATTTGCTGAATATATGACAAAACTTAAGTGCATTTTAATTGTTCCATCTCAATTCTTAGTGTCAGCATAGGAACTCCACTTATTTGTATCATATTGAATGGGTTTGTTGAGGAATGATGATTAGAAGCATGGGTGTGCGGTAGGGGGTTCTGGCAATGTGCTGGTTGCGTGCTAGGATAGAGTTGAGTCTGAGAAGTATACAAGCATGGTGTGCTGCGTGGACTTGTTTTGTATTAGCGTGAAGAAAGTTGAAAAATACTCTCTTCATATCTCTAAGATTCTGGGCCCAACCAATCGGCATAGGTCCTATGTATGGGTTTGGCCAATAGCTGTGTAGCAACATGTCTGGCCAATAGGTATTTCGTTTTGTGGTCCTTTGACTATTTTTCTTTTTTGCTTATAAAGTAGTGGAAGAGAAGGTCTGATGTGTGGGGTTCCAAATCTTGACTTTACTTATCTCTAATAGAAACACTTGGGAACCAACACTAAGCATAGTTGCTATCCTGTCTCAGAGAGTATTGTGATCATACACCTTGTGTGTTTTTTTCTCTTGCAGAGAGCTCTTATAAAAGATATACACTATCATTCTGGTATTAGAGCTAGAATGGCAGCCAATGGAATACCAGCAGCAGTTCTCTTTCAGCCATCAGTTCCCGTATTTACTGGAAAGGAGTATGGAAGATGGAGTCTTCGGATAAAGACTGTGTTCAAGTCCCAGGAGCTTTGGGACCTTGTGAAGAAGGGGCTGGCTGAGACAAAGGAGGAAGCTCAGGTGCACGAGAACAAAAAGCGTAATGCTAAGGTTTTGTGTTTAATTCAGCAAGCTGTAGATGGTCGGTTTTGGATCGAATCTCTGAGGTGAAGACCGCACATGAGGCTTGGGAGGTGCTAAAGAAACAATATCATGGCACGAGTAAAGCACTGGAGGTAAGGCTGCAAGCTCTCAGGCAAGGGTTTGAGACGTTACAGATGGAGGATCATGAGAGTATTCAAGAATATTTCTCCAGGGTGGTGACTACGGTGAATCAAATCAAGGGACTTGGTCATAAACTCAGTGAAGCAGAGGTGGTGTCCAAAGTGCTGAGGAGCTTAGTACCGAAGTTTGACTTTGTCGTTGTTGCAATTAAAGAATCAAAAGAACTTGCGAGTTTGTCACTTTATGAGCTCAGAGGATCTCTGCAAGCTCATGAAGTGAGGGTAAATCGAGCACTGGGCAAGAGTGATGAGAAGGTTCTTCTCGCAAAGGGTGAAACATCAAGCTCTACCTCTGGGAAAGGAGTTGGTCTTAGAAGCCCTTGGGGTGATGGAAGAGGCCGAGGAAGGCAGTTCAACCGAGGGAGAGGCCGAGGAAGAGATGGCCGGGGAAGGAGTCTGGAGAACAAGAGTCAGGTATAGTGCTTTCACTGTAAAAAGTTTGGTTACATGAAGGCTGAGTGTTGGGCGAGGAACAAACAACCAGAGAAGGAAGCAAATGTGGTGACCGAAGAAGGAGAACCCAGTAATGTCTTTATGGCTAGCAGCTCGTTAGGATCAGCAGCCTCCTCGATGTGGTTAGTTGACAGTGGTTGCTCGAACCACATGACGGGCATGAAGAGTCTATTCACCAGCCTGGATGAGTCCCAGAGGGTGAGCGTGAGGCTAGGGAATGACAAGGAGATGATGGTGCACGAAGTAGGTGTTGTGAGTGTGAGTACTCCAACAGGTGAGCGAAGGCAATTGCATGATGTGCAATTTGTTCCAAGTTTGGCTCATAACTTAATTAGCGTTGGGCAATTGCTCACAAGGGGTTATTCAGTTGTGTTTGATAAAGATGTATGCATTATCAGTAACAAGCTAACAGGAAGCCGGGTGGTTTCAATTCAAAAAACAAGGAACAATATGTTCCCGCTTGATGTCTGCAGTGTAGGAAGGCTAAATGTAGCAGTGAAGGGGCTGTCGTCTGCTGAGCTTTGGCATCTTCGACTTGGGCATCTGAATTATCGAAGTTTACAATCAATGGTGTGTAAGAATCTGATAATTGGGATGCCCAGACTGAAGGAAGGACCCCGGTGTGAAGATTGTGTTGTGTCGAAGCAAGCAAGGTCTAGTTTTACCTGTGGAGTCTCTCGAAGGGCCAAGAAATGTCTTCAGTTGGTTCACATGGACTTGTCTGGTCCAATGCATGAAGACTCTCTTGGAGTTAACAAGTATTTTTATTTGTTGGTTGATGATTTCAGCAGGTGGTGTTGGATTTATCTACTCAAAAACAAATCAGAGGCGTGTGTGTGTTTCCAAAAGTTTCATGTGCTGGTTGAGAGGCAAACCGGTTTGAAGCTCATGTCAATCAGGAGTGATCGTGGTGGGGAATTCTTGCCGCGAGAATTCCAGGAGTACTGTGAGACCTTGGGCATAAAAAGGGAGCTTACCGCACCACACACACCCCAGCAGAATGGTGTGGTGGAGCGGAAGAATCAAACTGTGGTGGAGACTACAGTTCAGGACTCCATTTGAGATGTGGCACGGGTTCAAGCCAAGAGTAACTCACTTAAGGATATTCGGGTGCATCGCGTTTGCTCTCATCACCTCGCATAAGCCACTTAAGCTTGATGAAAAATCAGTAAAGTGTGTGTTTGTTGGTTACTCAACTGAGTCTAAAGCGTATCGTTTGTATAACCCTGTTACTTGCAAGATTATTCTTAGCAGGAATGTTATTTTCCATGAAGAATCAAGGTGGAATTGGGAGGCAGATCAGACAGATCATCAAGTAGTCCACCTTGACGGAATAGCAGGGCTGTCACCTTTACCTAGCAATGTACCTGTCAGCAGTCTGAGAGACCAGGGTGTTGATAGGATTGAATCAAGTCCTACTTGGCAAATGAAAAGATCCCCTTGCTTATATCCCACAAGTGCACGGGTTTATCGAAGTAATAATCCCGGATGAGTGGGTATCGTATCCACAGGGAGTAGGGAATAAAAATACTTAATTCGCTTCTTAACTATGTGAAAAGTGAATAGTGATATATGTGACAATGATTCAATTCTCAAAAGTGAAAACAACAAGTAAGAGAGCACAAGTAAAGGAGAAGGTAAGGCAATCAATAAAGATGGGGTATCCGGATATTGCTCCACCTAGGACAATCATTTTAAGTGCAAGAGCCCTCTATTATGCTTCCTAATTATTGCAGTAGTGAGTCGTGGAAATCCTTAATTACATAGTCCCAAATCTAAGGTCAACCATGCCTAACTCTATACATGTCCCGAAAGAGAGATTGGATAATCTCTCAATCTCGCACTCGCATAGAATTGCAATGAGCTCTAGGGATTCCAAGTGATAAATCTCTTCCTAATTATAGACCTAGCCCTTTGGTCCTGGTGGAAGGTCCCTAACCGCAATTAAGCCCTAGATACTAAGATCACTTCTACGCTTCACTCCATTGCACCCGCAACTAAGCCCCAACGGAAGGTCATCCTTTAGACCATTCACTCTATTATGGCCGCAAAGAACTCGAGGAATGGAGGTAGAATCTAACACATCGGAGGGGAAAGGGGGCACTCTTGTACCTCTCGACTCACCCTCTCAACCCTCTCCAACCTAGCTTTGTCTAACACTCATGTTGTGTCACTCACTCACAAGGTTACCAACAAGAACTCTCAACCCTAGTGTCACTCTAGGGGAGTATTCAAACAATCAAGCATTCAAGGTTGGAACTCACAATAAACATCAATTAATTGAAAGCATAATAAAGAGATTCAATGAAACGAATACATCCTAGGGTTCACATGTACCCAAGTACCCACTAGGGGTTTAGCTCTCCATGGAGTTAATTACAATCAAAGAAATAGAATGTAAAAGCAATAAATCCATAGAAAACCCCCTCAATAGTCATGTCGATGGTCTTGTGGAGAGTCCTCTACTCATCGCAAAGGGTCCTTTGTCCGGCCTAGGATACACCTCGCCGGATCGATGCCGACGAAAGCTCTCCCAATAACCTTCTTCCAAACGACGCGCGATGTCGGAGCCATAGAACCTCTCCAAAACCCTAGCTAATACCTCTCAAAACCCTAGCCGAATCCCTCACTCAAGTTGGAGAAAAGATGGAGAAAAAAATGCTGAAATCGGGGCTGAATCGGCTTTAAATAGGGCTGGAATCGGGGATCCACACGCCCCCCTGTGGACGCCCCTGTGGATTTTTCACACGGGCGTGTGGAATTTCCACACACCCGCGTGGATTCTCTATTCTACAGTTTTTTCGGCCGGCTGTGAACAGTGCTTCTATAGTACTTTGCTACAGTATCCGCCCTAAAATACTTTCTGAATCCATACTTTCATCAAGGTAACGCAAACGGGCACATGTTCACGTCGTGGATCGCTTTGCTTCTTCAATGACAGATAAGTTGGTGGAGATCTTGTTCTATATGCATAAATTGGAAAGTTTGAGTATAACTGCCCTTGTGCCCTTCCAAATGGTTGTGCTAACTCAAATACGAGGAGGTTGGCACACACTCTAGCATCTCACACCCGACCTATGTCTTCGGGTTTGAACCTTAGTAAGATCTCCTCCAAAATCGGTCACATTGGCTTCTTTCCTTCATAATCAGTCTCACAACCCTACCTGCATAAAAGTAACATAAAAACGCACATATTAGTGTAAAAACCCGAGAAAGGTAATGCTTAACATAAAGAAAGAATGCTTTGCATTCATATCGCACAAGTACTTATCAAACTCCCCCACACTTAAGTTTTTGCTTGTGCTCAAGCAAAAATTAAACATTCTGTGCATAGATGAAGGAAATATTGGAAGTGCTTGGCCTTAGGTTCACCAAAGTATATAAAGAGAGCATTCTACAAGTAAGGGAAATTTCAACACTAAACATGAAAAATCGAAGCTCTAGCTAAAAACTTGAATAAAAAAGGACAACAAACCCAAAATCGTGAAAGTGTGTGGACTCACTCAAGTCAACCCAAAGTATACTCCTCAAAGCTCTAAGTATAAGGGACTTATTTATCTACAACAAGAAAGCAACACCAATTTCAAAGACGGTAATAGCTTCACACATTCTCTAAGGTAGCCCTTTCCCAAGCGGCCGCTAAGGTGGCTTTCACACTTTCGAGGTGGTAGCTCTTTCTACTGGAGTGGTAGCTTTCACTCATCCTATGAGATAGCTCTTTCTCTCATTAGGGCATAACTAGTATCCGACTTATGAGAGTATCTTCATATTTCATAGGTGGTAGCTCTTTCCACCCAAAATGCCAAATAAACAAGAAAACTATTTTGTTCCTTCTTTTCATTTTCATTTTTTTTTTCAGAATTTAACACAAGAAACAACTATAACTAGTCCCTTTAACATCGAACATGAGCATGTATATCAATCAAGAACAATAGAAAAGATGTGTGCATTATAAAACTCCCCCCACCCCGCCCACCACCCCACCCCCCACACACACTTAAGTTGTACATTATCCCCAATGTACACATGCAAGCTCACTCATAATGTATATCAATCAAAAATATATGTGGGAGAAGCAATCAAAACAATACTCGCCTGATTCCTAGTGTCTCGTTTGATGAAGCTAACTCCTTGGGAGTAGTGTTCTAACGGGTTGTGAAGCTCACACGGCCAAGTGCCGAAGCACTTTGGCCGTGCCCATGACAAAGTCTCAATTCCCAAGATGACAAGACCATCTGCACGCATATACGAAGGGTTTCAGTGAAGCTCAATAAAAACAAAATAACTCGAGTATATAAAAGATAGAACAATGAATACAACTCGAGATGCAAAATGAAAATAACTTAGAAGGAGAGTCCTTTCTGAGTGAACAAGTCCAAAATAAAGTGCATAAAAGTAAAGAAATGGAAATAAAATCAAATGTCAGTGTCCCGCTCTGGGTCCTCTGCTGCTGCTAGTGAAGGAGATGGGAATGCTGTAGATGCTGAGGGAGCCTGAGGAGTCCTCGATTGCGAGACAAATGATGAGGCGACGTCTCGCTCTAAGATCTGTTGTAATGCATCGAAATGTGCCATGAACTCTGTGTACTGAGCAGCCTGCGCAACCCTGATCTCAACGACCTCTATCTGTACCACCCCTAAAGCACTCTCGAGCTTCTCAAAACGATCATGGGCTTGAGATGGTGAAAACAAACATACGGGGTACGTCCTTCGCCGCTGGAGGTGCCTCGATCTCCATCAATACTGACTGAGGCTCGGGGGCAAGCTTAGATGCCCCGGCCTTATCACCTTCATCCTTAAATAGTATGTTCAGCACATAAACACCATCTGGATATTTACTGACCAAACCCATGAGCCTTATTGTCTCTAACCCAAGTGGTGCTGGTATTATCGTCTTCCCGACCCTCCTGATTGTGTCTCGTAGACACATCCCCAAGATGAGTCTGGTAATGTATGGACCCGAGAAAATGACACCTAGCCAGGGATACTATCCTTGATGCTTCAAATACTCCGCGAAATTGTTTCCCAGATGGACCGGCTCATTCCGTACCATGGAGTATAAATACAAAAGTTCTTGCTTGTTTATGACTCCCGTGCTATCACCGCGACCATTCACTGACCTACTTATGATGGCGTGAAGATATCTATAACTAGGTTGAGAAAGACATGAAGCCTTAGACACTCTTGGTTCATATTGCCCCTTACCACATAGTATTTTATACGCCTTCTTGGGGGATAAACCTGACATGTCAATTGGGAGACTCTCATACTCCTCAGTCTCAGTATACTCCTCATCATATAAACCAAGTCTAATGGAGAAATGTGTGACGCTCATACTATGATGTTGGCCCAAAGCTCTAAACTGAATGGCGCCGACACTATCGAAATGAGCATAAGAGCGGTCAAACTCAAATGAAGTAAGCACCTCCAAAGTGAGTGGGAGGATAGCAGGGTCATGAATATTCAATAACTTGTGCCAACTACCGACCAATAATAGTTTCTCGACCTCATCAGGCATGTCATGTGCTAGTTGCACCTTCCTGAGTGAACCGACATCCGGAATTCGCGTTTGACCAAACTTAAGCTTCGCTAACCGCTCAAACCGAGCTCGATGCGCCAGAAGTGTGAATTCCATGACTTCCGGCTCAGGGGCAGGCCCTCTAGGACGCTTAGCAACTGCCTTCCTCGATATGGTGGCCATACCTGCATGCATTAGAAAAAAGAAAATCAATCAGCTTCATTCAGACTGCAGGAAAATAATAACGAACGGGTGTGCGGAAATTCCACATGGCCGTGCACATTCACGGGGCGTGGGAAAAAAACGCACGGCCCTTGTAGCCATTCTTCCAGCTACACCTCTATCTCACTTCCAAAGCTTCTCAAAAGCAAATCATAATCATTCTTGTAAGAAACCGGTATGCATTATCCATTTTAATCGAAGGGAGTCAACTATAATCAAAGGAAATCGGTGACGAGAGAAAACAAGGGTTTACCGATGAGTTGAAACGAAAACCCCTTCAATCTGCAAAATGCTCAATCAATCGACTAAAAAACAACCAACAATAGGAAGACGGGAGAATGTCAGAAAGTGTTCTTTGAGCGTTTTAGGGTCAGCTGAGGAACAGGGTTTAACTGATGTAACGGGAGAGAATACAGCCTTTTAATTCCTGGAGACCTACACGGGGGTGCGGGATGCACTTACACCCGTGCGCCATCACGTGAAGGTCTCACAGGGGCAGATGCACGCCCCTGTGGCTTCTCTAGATATCCGAGAAAATTTCCTAAATGTTCCGCACGCCCGGACATTCACAGGTTCAACTCACAGGGGCAAGCGCACGCCCCTGTGTCTTCTCGGGATGGAGAGAACTCCTCTACAGAGATTCGCACGCGCGTGGGGAAATTACCCACGCCCGTGCGGTTTTCACAAGGTCACCCACAGGGGCGAGTCCACGCCCCTGTGTGATCTCGGGATAAATCGCCAAACTCTACAGTAAATCACACTCCCGTGCGGAAATTATCCACGGGCGTGCGATATACGCTTGGTCGTTCACAGGGGCCTCCGCACGCCCCTGCGCCTTCTCTAGATGAGCTTGCAGTGTAAGTCCACGGGCGTGCGGAAATACCACACGCCCGTGCATTTTCCCTGGATACCTTAGAAAAACCTGCAGGCTCTGTAGAAAATTTCTGAACATGTTTACACACTCAGAGCCTGCCCTATTATGCAAGTTTTACCAGTGAAAAACATAAAATAAAGCTCAAACAACCCAACTTCGCCAAATCCACATGAAAACACACGATGAATACTCAAAACCTCAAATAAAATCACAGCATAAGCATCTAAAAATCAAAACACCAACACTTAACAATTTATTTATGTAGACACTACATTATTCGACTAAGAAAAACATTAAACACTTGGGTTGCCTCCCAAGAAACGCTTGTTTAACATCACTAAGTTTGACGTACCTTGTCTTACCTCACGGGGGCTCATAGATGAGTGTTGCCCTCTTACCCATGACTTGGAAGCATGATGAGCACAATCTCTTGAAGGTAGAGGGTGTATTATCGGGCTTGGGGCCACCTAGCAATGGTTCATCCAACTTCTTCGGTTCACGTACGTCTCCAACAGCCTTGGAGCGTTTCTGGTAGCATCTCCTAGCCCGCTTCATTTTCCGAAGCACCTTCTTCAAGATCCCCGGGGTAGATGGAACTTCTTCCGTCGAACCAAGCATCATTACTTCTTCATAATCCTCTTCTTGGTCGAGCAAACCCTCGTACGGGTCTGGATTGAACATTTCCTGCATGTATTCATCAACAATCTCATCAGTAGTGCCTAGAAAATATAAAGTGTCATCAAAATCAAGAGAATGCCACATGGCTTCAGCAAGGCTGTATGTGAGCTTGTCATCTCCAACTCTCAAAGTTAGCTCTCCACCGTCCATGTCAATCAATGCCTTGGAAGTCCGCAAGAACGGCCTCCCAAGTATCAAGGGTACATCCGCATCCTCATCGATGTCTAGCACCACAAAGTCTACATAAAATATATACTTGTCCACCTTGACAAGTATATCTTCGATGATACCCCTCGGATGTCTCACCGTTCGGTCCGCCAATTGCAAAGTCATCCGAGTGGGTCTAGGCTCACCCAAACCTAACTTTCGAAAGAAGGTGTATGGCATGACATTGATGTTGGCCCCTGAGTCCGCCAATGCCATTTCTTCACCCATATTGCCAATGCTACACGGAATGATGAAGCTTCCCGGGTCTTCCTTCTTGCTCGGTATGTTCCTTTGCAACACCACTGAGCATGAAGCATCTAGAATCACCGAAGCACTCTCCTCCAACTTCCTCTTGTTGGTTAACAAGTTTTTCAAGAACTTCACATACTTAGACATTTGGGTCAATGCCTCAACAAAAGAAATATTGATGTGGAGTTGCGTGAACCAAACTCAGGAACTTCTTGTACTGTTCATCCCCTTGGTCAGTTTTCAATCTAGAGGGATAAGGGATTCTTGGCTTGAAAGGCGGGGGTGCCACCTCCTTCTCTTTGCTTGTTCCCTCTTCTACCTCTATAACCTCGGGTCATGTTCTTTTGGCATCTCACTCGGAAGCCTACCTTCAACCTCATGACCACTTCTCAAAGTGATCGCCTTCACCTGCTCTCTAGGGTTAGTCTCTGTATTGCTCGGCAAGCTTCCATGTGGCCTTTCAGAGAGAGACTTCGCAATTTGCCCCACCTGATTTTCAAGATTATGCAAAGAGGCGGTGTGATTGCGAAGTGTAGCCTCAACTGATTCAAACCTTGTATTTGCAGATTGCACAAATCTAGTCAAGGCCTTCTCCAAATCATTCATTCGGATTTCCAAACCTGAAACTCTGTTTTCCACATGCGGGGCTTGTTGTTGTTGGAAACCCCGTGGACCCATGGCCTTTGGTGGACCCTGATTGCTCCATGAGAAATTGGGATGATTCTTCCAACCTGGATTGTAGGTATTGCTATATGGGTTTCCTTGAGGTCTCATGCCATTACCTACAAAATCGACGTTCTCCACTGAAGATACATCACCAATAGAGATCGGGCAATCGGAGAGGGCATGTCCTCCGCCGCACCTAGTGCAACTAGTCGCGGCTGCTACTCTATTTGAAGTTAGAATATCTAACTTCTTACTCAAATTTTCCACTTGAGCAGCCAATGAAGTTACTGCATCTATCTCATGGAGACCGGCCACCTTTTACTTCTCCCTAGCATTCCATTAATAGCTGTTTAACCCCATTTCTTCAATTAACTGACGGGCCTCATCTGGGGTCTTGCTACCTAAGGTATCTCCTGCTGCCACATCTAAGAGTTGCCTTATACTCGGGTTCAAACCATTGTAAAAGGTCTGAACAATCATCCACTCTGGAAATCCGTGGTGCGGGCACTTTCTCAGGAGCTCCTTGAACCTTTCCCATGTCTCAAATAGAGACTCCCATTCCAACTGAACAAAGGATGAGATCTCATTCCTAAGCTTCGCAGATTTTCCGGGAGATAAATAACGGGCAAGAAAAGCTTCTACTATCTCCTCCCATGTGGTAATTGATGCTCTAGGTAATGAGTGTATCCACTGCTTCGCTCTCCCCTTTAGGGAAAATGGGAAGGCTCGCAACTTGATGGCATCATCCATCACCCTGTTTATCTTCAGCATATCACACACCTCAAGAAAACCCTCTATATAACTGTTTGGATCCTCATAGGCCACACCATTGAACTGTGCGGATTGCTGTAACATGTGGATGAATGCCGGCTTCAGCTTGAAGTTCTGAGCTGTAATCGGGAGATGCACAATACTCGATTGTGTCCCCAACACTGAAGGTCTGGCATAATCGGATAATGTTCGATGTTGCTCATTCTGTTCTGCCATGTTTTCATATTCTTCCACTTCCAAATCAGCTAGATTAGACTGTTCTTGCACAGGCTCTTTCCCTTTTCTTCTAAGTGTACGTTCAAGCTCGGGATCTCCTTCAATCAATATTGAGGGGTTCCCTCGGGTCATAACCTGGAGCTGCACCTAAAAAGAAAGAAAAAGAAATCAGAACGATGATAGAATAAGAAGATATAAAATAGAATGTATGGTGAAATAGCTAAGAAAACAAATTGCAAAGTATCTCTAAATGCCTACTCCACAGATGGATCGCCAACTAGGAAGACCAAGTTGCTGTAGGAAATCTACAGCACATGCACATTCGCCATGCATGTGTCTGACCCAATTGAATACAAGGAAGCAGTGAAGAAGGAATGGAAGGAGGCTATGAATGAAGAGATCAAGTCAATCATCAGTAACAACACATGGGAGTTGTGTGATCTACCTGCAGGGAAGAAGACAATTGGACTCAAGTGGATTTTCAAAACAAAGTTCAATTCAGAAGGGAAGATTCAGAGATATAAAGCAAGGATTGTGGCCAAGGAATACTCTCAGAAGCAAGGTATCGACTTTGGGAAAATCTTCTCACCTGTGGCACGTCTAGAAACTATGAGATTGGTTCTGGCTCTTGCGCATATGCAGGCTGGGAGGTGTTTCACTTCGACATGAAATCAGCCTTTCTTAATGGCGACATAAAGGAGGAGGTGTTTGTGCATCAGCCCGAGGGGTATATCAAAGAAGGAGAAGAAGATTGAGTGTACAAGCTAAAAAAAGCCTTATATGGGCTGAAACAAGCGCCCCGGGCATGGTATTCCAGGATCGATCAGCATTTCAAGGAGTATGGGTTTATTAGAAGCGAAAGTGAACATACTCTTTACAGGAAGATAAACAAGATTGGAGAATCACTTGTGATTAGCTTATACGTTGATGATATTATCTACACTAGTCCCTCTCCATCCATGCTCAGAGAATTTAAAGAAGACATGATGAATACATTCAGTATGTCGGACTTAGGTTCAATTAATCAGTTTCTTGGTCTTGAAGTGAAGCAGAGCTCGAGGGGTATATATCTTGGTCAGAGGAACTATATTAAAAGTATGTTGCAACAGATGAATATGGTCAAATGCAAGCCTGCTTTGACACCAATGGCAGTAAATGAGAAGCTCCAAGATGATGGTTTTGATGACCTTTCAGATCCTGGGATGTTTAGGAGTTTAATTGGGAGGTTACTGTATATCACACACACACGACTTGATGTGTGTTTTGCTGTGAATTATCTCTCCAGGTTCATGACTAAGCCCAAGAAAAGCCACTTTGCTGCTGTTAAAAGGGTGGTCAGGTATCTTGCTGGTTCTAGGGAACTTGGTCTCTGGTATGCACGGGGAGATTATGGTAATTTGGAAGCATTCTCAGATAGTGACTGTGGAGGGTCCATATCAGATCGAAAAGCACTACTGGGCTGTTGTTTCGGTTGGGTATGAGCAAGATCGGATGGGGCTCGAAAAAGCAAGAAATTATTTCATTGTCAACGACTGAAGTAGAGTATATTGCCTCCACTGCCGCTATATGTCAAGTCATCTGGTTGAGAAGGATGCTGCAAGACTGTGGGCATTCAGTGGAAAAACCAAGCAAGCTTTGGTGCGACAACCTATCTGCGATTACTGTGGCTAAAAATCCATCTCATCATGGGAGGACGAAGCACATTGATGTGCGGTTTCATTTCATACGAGGTTTACTCACAGAAGGGCTGATCTCACTCCATCACTGCTCCACTAACGATCATCTGGCTGACATATTCACAAAACCCTTATCTGTTGAGAAGCACGTTCAGCTGAGAAGGCACCTAGGATTGAGGATGCTTCGATCAGGAGGGGATGTTGAGGAATGATGATCAGAAGCATGGGTGTGCAATAGGGGGTTCTGGCAATATGCTGGTTGCGTGCTAGGATAGAGATGAGTCTGAGAAGTATACAAGCATGGTGTGCTGCGTGGACTTGTTTTGTATTAGCGTGAAGAAAGTTGAAAAATACTCTCTTCATATCTCTAAGATTCTGGGCCCAACCAATCGGCATGGGTCCTATGTATGGGTTTGGCCAATAGCTGTGTAGCAACATGTCTGGCCAATAGGTATTTTGTTTTGTTGTCCTTTGACTGTTTTTCTTTTTGCTTATAAAGTAGTGGAAGAGAAGGTCTGATGTGTGGGGTTCCAAATCTTGACTTTACTTATCTCTAATAGAAACACTTGGGAACCAACACCAAGCATAGTTGCTATCCTGTCTCAGAGAGTATTGTGATCATACACCTTGTGTGGTTTTTTCTCTTGCAGAGAGCTCTTATAAAAGATATACACTATCAGGGTTATACATTTCAAGCAGTAGGTATTCCTGCAAGAAAATTGCACCAACCATTGGCATTGCAATTGATCATTGTTGGAAGAACTGTTCCCTCGATGGCCTCCAAGCAAATGTACAGAGGCTGAAGACCTATATAGCCGAGCTTGTCCTTTTCCCAAGATGCACAAAGAAAATCAAAGTATATTTTTTTGGGCATTTTCTTTCAGTAAAAAACATCTTCTTTTTTGGTGCAATCCTAAATTCGCCTCTAATTTCCTGCCATTTTGTTATCAGTCTGGTGATTCTACTCTAGAGGAACTTGCAACTGCGACTCAGATCCAAGATGAATTATGTTACTTTTATTGTAAGAAGAATTGGTTTACAAGTGATTGGTTTTGTAGAGATTAGTTACGTATATATTAGAGACAGTCATATGCTAGCTTAATGCATATCATGAAGAATCTTCTCTGTCCAAGCACATACAACTTCCCTGTTTCATGTCAGAACATTGTGATACATTAAGACGATCTAATGCATTCAAGTAATGGCATACTAAATTTAATATTTCCATCTCTTGTTGTATGTACTTGGCAAAAATTATAGTCTGGATTAATATATAATTCCGTTGCATGCTTTTGGTTTTTAATAAGTTTTAAGGATACGCTAATCAGTGATACTGTGTTGTTTTTAGTAAAAAGTTCTTGATCTTAGTAATCAAATACTTCTTAATTATATTACTAGCAAACTATAACTCTATAGTCATCTCATAATATATAATGTTATTTATGAGCATTACTTGCATGAACTCTACATTCTCATGTTTATGATTTCATTGAAAGTTAATTATATTTGAGCTTTTAATTTGAAGGACCTTTCTTTTATAACCACCTTCTCCAAATTTTGGAGCTTTTAATTTGAAGAAGCTTTCTTTTATAATCACCTTCCCCAAAAAAAAAAAACGTCTTTTTAAATATTTTTTTTCAAAGTTTATGTTTTCTCAAAAACTCATACAAATAACTAAGAATGTCTCATATGTCTTGAACATTTTGGTGAAAACCCATCCAAATGGGTTCTTAATTTAATAATAATTTTTTGCAATAAAATGATGTTTCGACATATGCAAATGAACCTCTTGGATTTGTTCTAGATCAGAAAACTTTTATTAGTACCACGCCTCCTCAGTCTTTATTGGATTGAGCAGCTGCATCATTATAGCTAAGTAGAACTTTTGTTATCACACTGTAGACTTTATTGATTCAGCTATATCTTTCCCTGTGTTGCTTACTTTCCACTTGTTGGCTTGCTTTAGTATTATTTCTAGTGCATGTTTCCCAGTTTTATTTTGTTTTTTATTTTTTTACTTTTTTTTACTACAGTCTTGTATGCTGTGTGTTTGTGTATTTGCTCTATTTTTAAAAAATTAGTGGTTTATCTATTTTTTTTTAAAAAAAAAAATTCAACCTCTTGCATTGGCTTATCAAATTTTTTTTTTTTTTCTTATAATTTTGGTGGTATTCTTTTTAGAAGTGCTATTCTGACTGAGTTAAAGCTATTCATGTTTGAATATATTAATCAAAAGTGGATTTTATTGAGAAGTTGTTTGGGTTCTAATTATTAGAAGGGCTTCTTCGTTAAGAGATTACATAAATCCTCTTTAAACTCTTTGATTCCCTTTTCTTTTTCTCGGAATCAACAATTAAATGATTTTTTAAAGCATAGACCTTTAATATATGTTTCAAAAAATAGTAATTGTGAAATTCTAATAACTTTATTCAAAAAAAAAAAATCTATAACTTATAGATAATAAAGGAAATTAGATTCAAAGATGACAGACACTCTAATTTTGGATTTTGAAACTTTATCTAGTAGGTGAGGAGGATGACAGGTACTAACACCACAAGAAATTATGTTTTTGGGAGCGGGTTTAAAGTCATTTAACGGCGGTTCTAACCGCCGCTAAATGAAACCGTTGGCAGTTACAAAACCGCCGTGTATACCAACGTCGGCAGCGTAATTCACGGTGGTTTTATAGAACGGCTGGAACAACCGCTTCAAAATGTATACAACAACTTTCGGCGGTTACATAACGGCCGAAAAATATTTTGGCGGAATTCGCAGACACCGGAATTCGAAGAAATTGGCGGCGGTTCATGCTTAAACCGCCGTGATTTTGGATTTTTTTTTAAATCATTTTTAATTTTTTTATTTAATTTTTTGACAATTAGATATATATATATATATATATATATATGAATCCTGTGCATATATATTGAACTCATTCAGTTAATATTTAAAAATAAAAAAATATTTATTTATAATTCATTAAAAATTAAGTGAAATTTACAAGTTTTCTCTCGGTCAATGCTGCAAATATATTAATTATAATAATCACAAGCTAGACAATTAAACCTATAAACAAATTGGAGAACAAGACTCATCATTTCATACTTTGTCATCATTTCAAATTGGAGTGTTGCTTGCCTTGGTGTTGCCCCTAGTGCCAATGCAGTCTTAACCTAAAAACAAACAACTCTCTTATTAAGACTTTATAACATTAAGAATTATAAATGAGCAGTAGAAGAAGAGCTTAAAGGATTGGATAAAAACCATGTTCATTTGGGTCTTGAGCTCTTCGCGAAGCCTTTTCAAGGTGACTCCAGTAACAGCCATGGCATTACCAACCATCATGCCTGCAATGGGGATGATGTACCTAGGAGTGAAGGGGAATACATTCAGCACGACGAGGAAGATCATGGTCAATGTAGTTCCTGCTAAAATTGATTGCCCGGCGATGCATTTCCCGCGAGGTACATGTTTTGCTCTCTGGTCTGCAGTGTAACCGGCAACAGAGACCTACAAATGAGTGTAAGCAGCATTAGCTTCTACTATAACTCCAGTATACAACTTCATTACCATGTTAGACAAGCAAATCTCAGTCTGATTTCTTACAAAAATAAATAAAGAGACCAGCAGAGGCTATAATTGTCAAGATCCTACACACCAAGTAATGCTTTCAAAATAAGATTAAGCATTGCATCTCAAGATACTACTAATCATTTTGAAATAAAACTAAATACAGTCTGAGAACTCAACTTGGTGAGGTGGTTTTTTGTGAAGTTCATCTTGGGTAAGTATAAACTAGATTTCCTACTGGAAGATTAAAAATATGAGACATTTATCTTTGTTTCAATAATCTTTTCTGCCCTTCTAAAGGAAAATATGATAAGTATATAGAAAAAAGAGGAGGTATGACACAAAACAGGGATATCCTTTCTCAAACTTAAACATCACATGCAATTCACCAAATTGCAGAAAATATCTACGCTTAACAGTTGCTGATAACTCAAATTATTTTTTAACAATATTAACAAATTCATAGAACTTTTATCCGAAAACAGAATAGAATATATGTATGTTAAAAGCTAACCTTACTAGATCTGGCATGTGAAATTGTGAATTGTGTTTGATCCTTGACCACCGGAAAGGAATAATCAGTAGCACCATCCTTGCTCTAAACAAATAAAGCAAAACCATCTGAGTAAAAGTGAGATACAAAACCAATAAAAGGAAAAACATTCACTGACAATTTGTATAATCACTATAACCCACTTTGTTATACACATATAGATTTCCATCAGCATGGGCAACAACAAATATGCCATCTCCTTCCGGTACCCATGAGATGCAAGTGCATCGACTGCACGAAACAAAGAACATCTGCTGATTAACAATTCATGCTTTTCCAGATTGAAGATCTTTTTGAGCAAACTGAGAATACCGCTAGAGCTGTTGGCTGGGTAGAGTTGAACATAATATCAAGAGCTTTCAGAGAGGCTTATAGGCTGTTTTCTTCAAGAAATGTTGGCTCAGACAGGACTTCTTTTGCTTCAGGTACTGTCCAAATTCTGCAAATAATTGTTCACAGTTGAATTTCTTATTCCAGGAATCTAACACTGATTGAATGATCATCAAAGCAACAAAATCAGGGTCAGTCCAGGATACTCCATTAAAAGCAACTACAAACGAAAATCATCATCTATAATCCAAACCTTGAAAATGCACAACAATAATTCCTATCTAATAGTGAACAAATTGAAACAATACTGAATCAAGCATCCACCAACCTCACAGGCAGTAAAAATAGCTGTCTCCTTTGAGACGAACTGACATGCAGTTGTTGGATAAAAATAAAAGCTTCTTCACAGCCCAACTACATCCTCGCGCTTAACAGCCTAGCAGCAGAAATAACCTGAAGAAAGTAGATGGGAAAAGCTTGGTACATGATATAACTTCAAGAAGAATTGATGAGCTTATATCCATTAGTGACTGCAAAATCAGATGTACTTCGCTGTTTTTGAAGAAAAAAGCAACCTTTGTAATCGAGGTCTCAATGGAAAATATCTGACGACTTTTGCAGGAATCTTCCTTCTAGCTCTATTACCATTGGATAAGACATCTGATCCACCCTTCCTTTCCTTCCACCTAGAAGCATTACACATCTTGCAATTTTGTCTATCTTCATCTTCTTTATTACCCCAATAAAGCATGCAATTATTTGGGCATGCGTGTATTTTTTCATAGTTCAATCCAAGCTTTGTGTGGTTTTCTTCGCATCATAGAAAGAGCTTGGAATTTTTATATTCGGAAATGCATCATGTAGCAACTCCAATATCATCGTCATTGCCATATCGCTCATTCCACAAAGACACTTGATGTGGTTCAATTTCAATATAAATGATAGTTTTGAATAATTTGCACACCCTTCATAAAGAGGTTGTTGACCATCATTAGATAACTCATGAAACTCATCTGTTGCATTCCTAGTTTGGTTCACATTTGCTATGTCGTCATCTATTGGTCTGACCCCTTCATCTACTGTTTGAAAGCCTTCCTCAGAAATAGGTTCATGTATTCCAAAATATCATTTACCATATCAATAATTGGATCTTGAACAACAACATTTGTTTGTGAAGCAATTTCGATGTTCGTTGGACCATTAGTTGTTTCTCGTGGATGGGGCTTTCCGTGAAGGTACCAAATTGTATAACCTTTTGGAACTGTTTGCAAATTAGATGATCGTATACCTCGGCACGATTTAGACGCTTACTAAATCCACACATAGGACATGGACAAAGTATCATATCATTAATTGAACCATGCTGGAAAGCAAATTCAATAAAATTCTTAACACCTTGGTCATATGCAACTGAGTTTCGCGGCATTGTAATCCATGATTTATCCATGTTTATTAAAAACTATTTAAAAATAAATAACACAAAATTTATTTATTAATATAAATTGTTCAAATTAAACCTAGACAAATGAATTAGTAAATACAATAAATTAAAACACTTACCAATATTTATAAAGTTATATTTGTCTGTTCACATTGTACAAGTTGTTCATATCATTAGTGTAATTTGTTCTCTAAATTGATCCTATCGCATGTTGCATCTATTTCCTAATTGTTTTAGTTAGAATTTATCCATATTAACATCATATTAATAATAATTTTGCGAAACAAGTTTAAATATCATTATCGAATGGTACCTTAATTGAGGGAGACCACCACCACCAAAAGTAAGAAAATATGAAACCAAAAAAAGATTCCGCACAATGACCAAGAAAGCCCTACAAAAGAGGGAGATCGCTTTAGTAAAGAAGAATACAAAGAAATGTAGTGATTCCTTTCATTTAAACATGCCATCAGTGTGCAAATTATATATAGTACACAAGATGTTACACAAGATTTATGCTTTCATTTTTTTATTGTTTTGGAACTTTGTTATTCACATGAGACATTGTTTTGCTATACAATATCAGCGTAGCACCATACAAGACTAATAACTGGGTTGAAGAAATACAGACATTACATTTTTTTTTCTAATATTCACAATAACTAATATGAATATGAGGTCAATCACCTAAACATTCAAAAATCAAAATCTCAAAATTAGAATTCATCATCTAGCAAATACAGAAGACTGAATTAAGAGAGAATGATACTTCCACACTAAAGAAGATATACCACAAAGTACTGATCATAGTCTTCAAATCCAAGAAACTCTAACGGAGATAAAACCACATGCAAAGAGACTAATCCTAGGTAAGAAAGCATTTATTTCATGAATTTATATCTTATTTTAAATCTAAGGGCTAGCCTAAATAATGAATATATAAACACAAAAGTGTTGCCAAGTAATTATCAAGTTTTAAGACAAAATCCTTCAAAGAATCAAACACCATGGGCAATGTGGATATTGAAGTTCGCAAGTCGTGGCTAATACTCAAAGAGAAAGGCATGCCTTGACTACTTTGATCTTCTTGTCTTTGTTGAAAGGTCAATTTTATTTGAGTCTGCACAATGACAAGCCTTTGAACAGCTAATTGAAAGAACCCTGCAGTCATATTAAATTAAGAAACATATCAAAGTTGAATACTGTGTTTTTAAGAGGACTACGAAATTGAACTTAGAGAATTACATTTGTAAGGCCCCAAGTTTACAATTTAAAGTGAATACAATGAAAAACCATGCAACACTAGAAGGTACAAAATCAATTAATTAATTGAACCAAGGAGACAAAAAACAACCATGAAATATCAATGAATACAATGAAAAACCATGCAACACTACAAGGTACGAAATCAATTAATTAATTGAACCAAGATGACAAAAAAAACAACCAGGAAATATCAATGAATACCATGAAAAACCATGCAACACTAGAAGGTACGAAATCAATTAATTAATTGAACCAAGGAGACAAAAAACAACCAGGAAATATCAATGAATACAATGAAAAACCATGCAACACTAGAAGGTACGAAATCAATTAATTAATTGAACCAAGGAGACAAAAAACAACCAAGAAACGACAACTATTATTGGTTACTATGTCATCATTAGAGTAAAAAAGATGTTCCCAATGTATGAAACGTTGCTGAAATACATCCATCATAACATATAAAAAAAATAACAATCTTTCTTCGTCTTTGTGTTTTCTTAAGAAGCTCAACAAAATTAAGGACATCAAATAAGCATTAAAAGCATCACATTGATATTGATTCAAAGGAAATATCAATGAATATTATTAAACAACGTCTAAAAAGTTGAAAGAAAATTCAAAACCTATTTCTTTCTCATTGTTTAAGGTGAGACCAATTTTATTTTCTGTGTATTTATACCTGCACTTCTTCTAATTCTGTTTTTCTTTTGGATTAAATTATAATTAGCTGCAGGTTTCTCAAAATTAATATTCAGAAACTTTAATTGATTACAGGAATTGTTGATCTATTTGCAGGCCTGACCAGTTACCATTGCTGCCATAATGTGAGTTTGAGCTGCCTCCTAATTTCACTGAAATTAGGATTAAGGACAGATTCTTCTGTTTCTAAAACAAAATTAATTGTTGATTAACCTTGTATATTACTAGTTTTTCTTATTGATTTTTGTTTTTATCAATCTCACAATTCGGGGAAGATGAGGATCCCATTAATCGGAAAAAAAGTACCTTCGGAAATCGCAAGCCAAAGTGTGTGAGACCTCTAAGAGCTTATCGGGGTTTCATAAGCCTCTATTTAGTTTATATTAATTTTTAATCGAGCATTGCAAATAGAATTGTAATACTAAATCAAAGAATGTTAATTTTTGCAGGGCATGTTTTGAGAGAATCGGAAGAGTAATTTAATGATAATCATCATTGAAAATTCATATTAACATTACATGAGGCATGCAAGAAATTATAAAATGAACAGAATTTTCCACTCAGCAATTAACAAATATAGAAAAAAGCAATTCATTAATTGAGGATAAAAATATTCTCAGATATTCTTTCAGATCACCAAAACAAGAAGAGGCCCAGTGCTGCCAGATGAGCTTTAACAAATCATTCACAGACAGACGTGTTCAGATCACCAATCTAAAATAAGAAACCTGAAATGAAAATAAGAAACATTAGGAACAATTAACATCACCAAGATCACCAATCTAAAACTATGAAAGAAAGCAAATTTGAGGGGAATTCCATCAACCATGTTCAGATCTAGGAACAATTAACATCACCAAGATCACCAGTACAAATGACTCCATGTTCAAAAGAAGAATTGAGGAAAAAAAATTAGTAATCAATTAAAACCTTCGAAAAAACCACAAAAAAGCAACCAGATCATCAATTGATGGCTTGAAAAGACAAGATCACCAATAATGTTTAAAAATGAGATGACTTACCGTGGAGATGAGTGAAAAGCCGAGATTGAATGAAACAAGAGGTTGATGTTGTGCTGGTTAACGATCAACGACAGCAAGCTTGGATGGATCAACGGAAAAACCCTAACAAGAATCGGCCAGGCCGGGAAGAGGAGCGAGAGGGAAAAGTAAGGGAAAGTGGAAAACCCTAACAAGAAGGGGCCAGGAAATGGGAGCGAGAAAAATAAAAGGAGGACTAGTCGTCTCCAACGGGAAAATAATAACAATCCCGGCTGTTGGTTACAAAACTGCCGCCTATTACATAGAGTCCTCGGCTGTTCAAGTATAACTGCTGCTAAGACTACAGAATTTATGGCCGTTTTAACCCAAAACCGCCACCAAATGAAATATAACCCCAGCCGTTTATTTAACTGCCGTGTAAACCGCCACAATGTGCATAGCAGGCGGCCGTTTAGGTAAAACCGCCGGGAAATGAGTGCCGCGAAATCACTAATTTCTTGTAGTGTGATGACAACTATATCGTAATTTGAAAGACAATGTATAAAATTTTTCAAGGGTATCTTCTTTGAAATTGAATAAAAAAAAATTCTCCTCAAAAGTCCTTTCAAAACTACTTATAGCAGCTATTAAAAGAAAGTGTATTTTTTTTTTCAGATTTTCTTCAAAATGTTTCTTCTCAAAAAGAAACCAATTCAAAAAACTAAATAAATTAAGGAATTCTTAACTTATTCTTATAATTTATAAGTTATAACACTACTCTAAACAAGGTTAAATCTCTTCTACTTAGGGATGTAAATGGGGCGGAAAATCCCCGTTCCCCACGAGGACCCGCCACGGCGGGGCGAGGATTCCCTGAAATTACCCCCTGCGGGGAGGGGAACTGGGGAAATCTCTCCATGCTCTCCGGGCGGGACAGGGACAGGGGCGGGGAAGGCATTCCCCGCCCCGCGGGGATCCATGGAGATCCCCGTGGGGATTCCCCTATATTTAATAATATATATATATATATATATATATATATTGAGAATAACTAATATGATTAGTTATTTATTTTTTTAAAATAATTCAATATAAATATAAGATTATAAGGACCAAATATTTTGGTTTAAAAAAAATATATTTTTAGTATTTATTAATAATGTTTTAGATTTTTAGACTTTAAGTAATACTAGTATTACTCCTGTGTGATGTACGAATATAATTATATGAATTTTTTTAAAAAAAATTTAATAATTTTTTTTATTTTCTATAGAAATTAAAGTAAAATTATGATTAAATAAAATAAGCTATTTATCAACTTCAAAAATATAATATTATTATAAAATTAATTTTATTATATATTATGAGATAAAATAATAAAAATTAGTTTAAAACAATATAATTTAGTGTTATGTTATAAATATTTTAATATTATTAAAATAATATTGATAAAATTTTTATGAAAAATTGACAAGTGTCAAATAGGTTTTCTACTTTAATATATATATATATAGTATTATTAGAATTTTATGTAATAAAAAAAATTTAGCGGGGGGCGGGGATTCTCCGACCCCGTGGGGATCCCCGCAGGGGAGTGAGTGGGGATAATTTCTCCCCTACGGGGAATTTGGAGACCGGGAATACCTCCCCGTGGGAAACGGGGTGGGGACGGGAATCCCATTCCCCGCCCCGCCCCACTTACATCCCTACTTCTACTACAAGTTAAATTTTTTTAAAAAATAAATTATTTAAACATAAGAAAAATTGATAATAGTGTACTAGGAACAAAAAATTGAAGAAATCAAAACACATGTTAATTTGAATCAATTTATAAAATTAAGCGCAATAAATATCTCATCATATAAAAAAAAATCACTTAATTCAAAATTTATTTACAAACTTCACCAAATTTTGACGTGATTGATGATATTTATTTATTGTTATTAATTATTTTCCATATTACGCATTATATATATATATATATATATAGATTATTGAATTCTATATAAGAAAAAGGTTGGTGGGTTAGGTCTGTTGTTGGTAGCTTACAAACAAAGCTAAGCCAGTGAGTTTCTTTTTGATTAACATTGAGTTAAGTTAACTAGGATAATGTTCTTAACTAAAGTTTACATTATAATTATCAGTGGTCGTGTTTAGTGCTTTTTGTTATAGACTAATTTCACCTCACCAACCCTTTGAAAACTCCATCCTAATTCCATCCACGAATCCAATATGCTCGATCTCTCGTCCTTGTCCTCATACTTAAGCATCTCACCAACCCCACTAAAAACCCATTCATATTCCCTCACAAATCATGTCCTCATCCTCCCCACCTACATGACTACTTACTCTTCTCCCACTTCTCCTCTCATATATAGAATAGAATAGAAATATTAATAAACCCCAAAACTCTTATCTTCTCTTCCGTTTTCATTGTTATCAGTCTCTAAAATACTTGGAGAAATGGGAACCTACATTGAAGAGAAGGAGATCATATATAGATCAAAGTTACCAAACATCTACATTCCAAACCACCTCCCTCTCCACACTTACTGTTTCGAAAACCTTTCTCAATTCTCTTCTCATCCATGCATAATAAATGGAACAACCGAAGAAATCTATGATTACTCTGACATCGATCTTATCTCCAGAAAGGTGGCCGGAGGACTCCACAAGCTCGGCATCACCAAAGGCAATGTCATAATGCTCTTGCTTCAAAACACACCGGAGTTCGCCTTTGCCTTCTTTGCCGCCTCCCGCTTAGGTGCTATCTCTACCACTGCCAACCCATTCTTCACTCCGGCAGAGATCCACAAGCAAGCACTGGCCTCCGGTGCACGGTTGATCATCACCGAGTCTTGCTATGTCACCAAACTTCAATCACTCGTTCAAGAACACAACTTCAAGGTAACTTAATTACCTCAATATTTCAAGATTATTATGAGTTATTAAAAAAAGAAAAAAGAATATGGTTTTCACTTATTCATGATGTGTTTTTATGACAAGCAGTAAGTTTTTTGGAATATCAAATAAGCATTTTTGATCCAATAGATTTAGTACTCTATGCAAACTATCAAGTGGAAAGTGGTTTACCACAATTAATGTGTTAATCCATTCACTTAATTAATTTTCTTTGATAAAGGTGATTGTGATGGATGAACCAGTGCCAGAAGGATGCTTATCATTTTCGAGCCTCATGTGCACTGATGAAAACCAAATACCAGAAATAACAATAGACTCCGACGATGTTGTCACCTTGCCATTCTCCTCTGGCACCACTGGACTACCTAAAGGTGCCATGCTAACACACAAAGCACTTGTAACAAGTGTGGCCATGCAAGTTGAAGGAGAAAATCCTAATCTTTACTTCCACAGTGAGGATGTGATCCTTTGTGTTCTGCCACTGTTTCATGTATACTCAATGAACTTTGTGTTGCTTTGTGGGATAAGGTCTGGTGCAACTATACTTATAATGAAGAAGTTTGATGTTGTGAAGTTGATGGAGCTAGTGCAAAAGTATAAGGTCACAATTGCACCATTTGTGCCACCAATTCTAATTGAGATTGCCAAGAGCCCAGTGGTTGATAACTATGATCTCTCATCTATAAGGATGGTTATTTCCGGGGCTGCACCAATGGGAAAGGAACTACAAGATAAGCTTAGGTCCAAGATTCCTAATGCCAAATTTGGTCAGGTAATTAGAGTTTGATTAAAATACTAAGTCATAATCGATTAATAGTCTTTGAACTATCTATGAAAATGCACTTTAGTCTCTCGATATATCTAAAACAATATATGTAATTTGGCCCTAGAACTATATTTTTTATATACAATTTGGTCTATCCATTTAATTTAAACACTAACTTGATGACAATCCTATTAGCTAATTAGTGTTAATTTTTTTAGATAACATGTGAACTTGTTTTATGTATAATTGAAAACTCAATTTTTTGGCAATTTAATGACTCGTATGGTATCAAAGTTTTTTAAATTTTGTTGGTGTTACAATTTTTGAGGTATGTTGGTGTTACAATTTAGTATCACATTTTAACACATGATTAAATTTTTAATGCATGAATAAATAATTTAAAATTATATATTAAAAATTGATGTGAAAATTGACTTGCCTTGCCATCATCCACTTGCCATGGACACGCTTCGGCAGCCACATTAGACCCAAAAAAAATAAACAAAACGCATTTTGATTAAAGCTATATTTGTTTGATATTAATTGACAAAATTATTGCCACCTTATTAATAGAGTTAAATACCTAAAACCAACTTACATATAATGATGTAGTTCAAAAGAAAAAAAAGGAAAAAAAAATTGGGATTCGGATCCAAAGAGTGCTTTCATTTGTAGTTCAATCAATGTTCATACACTTTCATTTTAAATAAAAGAAATGGAGTTGATTTGTAATGCAGTGGATTTATTAGGGTTAGGGTTGATGTTCATGTAGGGTTATGGGATGACTGAAGTTGGTCCAATATCCATGTGCTTGGCCTTTGCCAAGGAACCATTTGAGGTTAAACCTGGTTCTTGTGGCACTGTTGTGAGGAATGCTGAGCTAAAGATTGTTGATCCCGAGACACGATTATCCTTGCCTCGTAATCAGCGTGGAGAGATTTGCATAAGAAGCGATCATATCATGAAAGGTAATTTACTCCTTAGTATTTCTTTAATATTTAATTATCGGTCTTAAAATTCTGTAATTACTTGTTTTCATTTCTAAAATTGGTCTAGTTTAATTATAAAGTTTATAAATTTGTTAAAATAAAATGAACAAATTTGTATAGCTGAGGATTGAAGTAGTTTTAATGCTAATTAAACAATTATGAAAAGCTTGTATTATATACTCTTAACTTTGAAATTAGTAAAATATAAACTAACATTTATATTTTATATTAATTTTATCTTTAACACGCACTTGTTTTTTTTTATTATTATTATTATCATTAATTTTCTATGAAGATAATAATGGGAAAAAATAATATTAAACAAATTGTTTTGCACTTGCGTGTGAACAAAGAAAATGAGCTAATCAAAGTAGGTGGGAAGTTTGCATATGTGATTGATGCAGCAAAGGTTTGCATAAAATGTTTTTAATATGAGACTATTGTTATTCACTAGTGTGAACAAAGTAAATAAACCAATCAAGGTAGGTGAGAAATGTTTCTCAAGAAATACATTTTCAAAAGTCCAAGTTTAATGTCCTACCTTAAGACAAACATGAGTTCATGCCTTCGCCAAACATGGATATCATTTCAACAACCCACGACCTACCATTTTAGAACTTCTATAATTTTATAAATATATATATATATATATATATTTAAGCGCACACACATACACTAGTATAATCTTTCATGAGTTATATTAAGTTAAAGTTAAATTAATGAGAGGAATCTTGGCTTAATTTCCAAGCTCTTACACTTATGTATTTTGATTTTGATTAGCTTCTATAACTTTAAATAATTCTATATGAATATATACTATGTGCTCTCATGAATTATATAAAGTGAGAGTTATATGAGAGGAATGAAGGCTTAATTTCCAGGCTCTAGTGTTCATTGATTAGAAGGTTATATCATTTTCAAGCTCTTATTTAGAAATGGTTAATCTTGGGTTTAGAAGGTGATATGTGATATATGTAGAACTAATTTATAAGTTAGAACATCTTAATAATAAAAATAATCTAATTTTATCGGTTATTTGTATAGCTCCATCTCTTGGATGGGGATGCGTTTTCATGAGAATGTGAACGGAATTGATGTAGTTTTTTTGGAGTTTAGTTGACATAATTAATTAAGTATAATATTTATTTTCTTCAAATAATTTTTTTTACATTTTTTATTATATATAGTTTAATTTATATATTTTTAAATTACTAGTTTTTGTAATTTTGTACAGTATATACAATTTTTTTTTTCAGTTTTTATATGTTTTTAAAAATTATGAATTATTTTTATAATTTTTAAAAAAATGAACACAGTTGATTGGGTCCCATGCTTTCCTTTGAATGCGGCTCATATACCATGTTTATTTCCATGCATCTCCACTTAAGAAACTAAACCTTTAATACATTTTTCAAAAAACGTGGTAAGACTTATTGATACACAATTTATTTTCTTCATATTTTAAAACACAAATATTTTTGTGGTTCTTACGTGTGCTTTGAAAAGTTGCATTATAAGCTTGTTGTCAACCTCTCTATTATGACTTACCATATATCATGCTTTTGATTGGTCATTATGGTCAAATGTAAATTAAGTTACTTAAAAAAAAAAAAAAAAAAAAAAAAATCTCTATACAAAAAACTATATAGAACACATGCATGTATTCCTTTATGACAAACAAGATGGATTTCTTTTCCCTAGAATTAATAAAACCTACTTTTCCCCCCCTTGATTTCAAACAGTTGATATGTGGTTGAAATCATATTTTTTTTTTTCTTTTGTTTTATTCACCATGAGAAAACAAATATTTTTAAAATATGATTATGATAGTCATCCAATATAAAATATGAAAACCAAAATTTACAAATATTTTTAAAAAATGATTATAATAGTCATCCTATATAAAATATGAAAACAAAATTCTCTGCCGTTCCATAGTGAGATAATTAAAAAAAAATAAAAATTATACATCACTGAGTAAGATTTTCTTCTACAAGTATAATATCTCAATTTTGATTGTAATTGGAATTCTATATAGTGGGATGAATTAAATAACCTCACATCGAATAAGTAGAAAATTCGAATATTTATATGTACAGGACAATTTTTATAGGGTAAAACTATGAGGCCTAACATGTGATAGGCTAAAGCATACAATTCCTCTCATTGGCTGATCCAAAAATCATTATAATTTTTTTTATCAAGGTTGATACTGTTTAATTGATCATAATATTAAATTCCAAAAATTTATTTTAATTTTTAAATAATTAGACATTGTATTTTAATTTTTCAATCATGTGAATATGGTTATTTGAAAATTATGGCCATTTTGTGATGAAGGAGACTTGAACTTAATTTAGACCTCTAATATAATTAGAGAAAGACATGTGATGCCAACTCTCTGTCATGGAGATTAATCTACATAATTTTTTTTATTTGGTCCTTTGATAATAATTCATTTAAATTAAAAATTTTAACAATCTATTAAATGCAAAATTATCAGACAATCAATTTTGTAAGAAAAGAGTATTAAAATGAATATTGGTGTATCTTAAAGTGACCAAGTCATAATTGTTCGTTTAGGGACTAAAATAAAATATTTGAAAATAATTAAAGTACAAAATTATGTACTCTAGCCTCCCTTAAATATTAAACTATATTAACAAGTCCACTGGCAAATCTAATAACATTTTTTAAAAAAATAAAAAAATATATAAATTTGAACTATGAATTCTTATGATTAAACTTTGGACGTAATATTGTAGGCTATCTGAATGACCAAGAGGCCACAGAGAATACCATAGACAAAGAAGGTTGGTTGCATACTGGTGACATCGGGTACGTCGACGATGATGATGAGATCTTCATCGTCGACCGTCTTAAGGAGCTCATCAAGTACAAAGGTTTTCAAGTTGCGCCAGCCGAGCTTGAATCTATGCTGATCACTCTCCCTGATATAATCAGTGCTGCGGTCGTTCCGTGAGTAAATATGAACATGAACACATAAAACTAAATTTTGGCTAATTTATTAGTTTAGAATAAAATTGTGGAATTTTAATACAATGCAGAATGAAAGATGAACTTGCTGGTGAGGTGCCAGTGGCTTTTGTTGTCAGATCAGAAGGGTCTGAGATCAGTGAGGACCAAATTAAGCAATACATCTCGAAGCAGGTATAAGTTATAACCTTTTATTTTTTTCATGGCTTCTTAATCATATCCCTCCGTGCTATAACTTCTAAAAACAAACTCATGATTTAAATGAAATCAATATCAGTTGATATTAATCATAACGTAACAATGTAGTCATATGCATACAAGTGAAATAGCTAATTTCTTATGGTTATATATATATATATATATATATATATATTTCAGGTGGTTTTCTACAAGAGAATACACAGGGTGTTCTTTGTAGAGTCTATCCCAAAGGGGCCCTCTGGAAAGATCATTAGGAAGGAGTTAAGAACAAAGTTGGCAGCTGGAATTCCTAATGGAATTTAACCATGATCTCTATCTGACTTTTTTTTAAAAATATATATAAATATATATATATATATATATATATATGACAACTAATATGTTGTATTATTCTTTAAATGGGTCCACCTCAATATGACTTTCTGTTTTCCACTTATAGCCGAGAATCGCTAGTTGTTTTATATTTTATTTGATGGTTTTCTATGTATTGTATATCTAAAGACATTATCACATTGATCAGTAATTAATAAGTGCTTGAATGAATATATTTTATCATTATATGATTATTATTATTATAATAATAATTATTATTATTCATAGTGCTTTGTATGTAATTGTTGAATATATGATTAAATTTGTGTTTAATTCGCTTCTATTTCATATTCAAGCTAGAATGATGGCATATTGATCAAAAGGAACAAGTTTGAGATGATTTGAGCTAATTTAGGAAGAAGAATAGAGTTTTTAGAGTAACTTACGGGGCGAACTTAAAGGTGCTATTGTGGGCATTTACTATAGCAGTGTACTGTTCATTTTACTGTAGTACATCATTGTTTATGGCACTGTTACGGGCAAGTTACGAGCATAAGCCTTAACTCGAGAACCTTACGAGCACTGTTACGACCGCAAGCCTCGGGCTATAAAGGTTATTGTAGCAATGTACTGTTCATGGTTACTATAGCAAATCCCTATTCATTGTAGCAATGTACTGTTCATGGGTATTGTAAGCCTCGGGCAGTAAGGATTACTCTAGTGACCGTAAGAACCCCCAATTCCTGGGTTATAAAACCCAGAAATTAGGCCTTTTGGGGGTATCTTCTTCTCCACTCTTTGGCCGCCCTTTGGGCGGCGATTTGGGAAGTTTTTCGTTGGATATCTCGCCGAAGAAGGAAGAAAACAAGAGGGAGATATTAGGAGAATGTTCAAAGCTTCAAGGGAGCCCCTTGTGGAGAGATCTTGATAGTGATTTTGGGGGATCTTCGAAGAACTTCATCTATCCAAGGAGATGGTGAGTTTTGAGGGAGTTTTGTTATTCTCTTTACGTATTAAAATTCCTTTGGATTGGATTGTTGTTCTCCAATGATGGAGAACTAATTTTCATGGTGTTTGGGCATAGTTGAACTCTAGGGTTTATTTCTTTGACATTGGTTGTTGGATCTTTGACGCTTAAATTATTTTCTTAATTGCAATCATATCTATTTGAATATAATTATGTGTTTGAATGCTTGGTTACTAACGAGGCGAAAACCCTAGCTATCATGTTTATGTGCTACGTGACGAGTAGAAATACCCACCTAGTATAGACATGCCGTGATTAGAGGAAATTGTGAGTAAGCCTAGGTATAGGGTACTTTGGAGACTCCGTCTCCCTCAATTCTCCTGAGTGAGTTATTGGCAATTTCCGTGCTCTTTGCAATCATGTGGAGTGGATTTTAGAAGAAATCACATTTCTGCTATGTATTCGGCTTAGGGATAATATCTCTTTTTGAGGGAAATTATCTACGTAAAAGATTGTCATTAGCTTACAGTGAGGTTTGATAGAGTGTTAATGCAATTGTGTGGATGTCTGTATCAGCTCTGCACCTATTCAGTTACTCTTTGCTTGAGAAATCGGGGTTTATTGTAATTCTAGAAACCTCTCAGTTCAAATAGGATTGTATACTTAGACAACTTTTGTCCTATACTTCAAAACCTTAGAATGATACTATTCCCATACATTGTCTGATCTTCCCTTGATTTATCTCCGGTTGTATTTCTGTATTTCTTGTTTTTGCTTTCTTTTATATATTCACACACACCACTTCATTAGTTAGGCTAGTTTTCGAAATGAGGGTTATTACAAGTATTCACTTTCTTCCTTGTGGACCGAAATTTTTCTTTACACACACTTTATTATGCGATTGGCATGTACACTTGCATCCCTATCAGTAATATATGCCAAGTTGTTCTTTAATGGAAATACATTGCAATAATGAAGCAAATGAAAATGGTAAAGAAAGAGAGATTAAAGTAGAAACTTTTCAATTGTAAAGTTTCTTATACCCTAATTTGTTTTTAAGCTAATACGACAAGAAGTGACAGTTCCAAGTATTAGCTTGGTGGTGCCCTTTCAAATCCATCTACAAAGAGATAGATTTGAATGAATAGGAAGAATGAGAGCTCATGCCAAAGAAATCTAAGAGCATTGACAAAAATCTAGCTTTATTCATGAAATTGTAATGTACATATGAGGACAAGTCCTGGAGAGTTACACACAAGTTCTCGGGTAAGGCCAGTGCCTTATAGGGTAGGGTGGCCATGATATATTGGCTAAAAGAGGAGCTAGTTAACTAAAGAGTAATGCGACTCCCACCGATCAATTCCATTGCCCGAACCTACTTCCCGATTGACGTGGATGACCACGTGTCTCACTCACTCATTCTTTCTTCTAAAAACATAATTCTAAGCTCTCTTTTCATGGACTGAAAAGCAACCCTCCATTACTATTTGAAGAAGAAGAAGAACAAGGCTCACCGGAGAAACAAATGACGGTCAGGTAGAGCTCCACCATCATCACCGACTACCTCTCACTCACGGGTTGAAAAGAAAATTTCCGGATCACTATTTGAAGAAGAAGAAGAAGGCATTAAAGAGAAACCCTAATCTCGGAGGCTCGTCAGAAAAAAAAAAGGGGATCGAAGAGATCTGAAGCAGTCACTATCATCACCGACCACCTACAACACAAAAGATCCGATAGCCACCATTGGTCAACACCTTGTTGCCAAGCTCGATGGTTAGAAGCCCTCCTGACCTTCTCCATCTATGAAATCCTAACACTTATGTATGTTTTCTTAATTTGATCTCTCACTCATAGGCTAAAGAAACTAATCCCTCACTAAATTGCTAAAGCGTAGAAGAAGATCTCAAAGAAGAACCCAAATTACACTTTGTCACAGGAGAAGAAGCTCAACGTAGATGAGAAAGGTGAGAGCAGATGTCGAACTCTTCTTAGTGGGAAAGGGAATCAAAGAGTCTCGAGAGGAGGGCAGTGAAGGGCGGTTTGAGAAACACATGGTAAGGTTTGGAATATTTATGTTGTTGATTTCCTATTATTTTATTATTATCTAAAGATGAATCTTAGGTAGATTGAGAGAGAAATTTGGTGGGGTTTTGGTTCTTTATTTAATTAGATTTGTTATGTATTCCTAAATATGTAATTTTAGATTAATTTTGACTGTCATGATAAGATTGTGTTAGATTAAGTTGGTTATTTTTTTATCGTAATGAGAGGGTTAATAAATTCAAGTGAAACAGGATCATACATCTATTTTGAAGTGTATCTTTGTTTTAGTACCTTCATTTCTTAGAACTAATCAGATATTACTTATATGTGTATTCAGAAATTATAGCTGTGTTGGTTGAATTCGGTGCAGTGAATTCAGCTAGTAGCAAAGTTGAAAATTTTTAAAGTAGTAATACTTGAAATGGAGTTTGCTAAATAGAACCTAAATGAGGCAGAAGTTAGGTCTTCTAGTTTTGAAACCTCAAATAAAGAGAAGGAAAGAATGGTAGCTATGGAAGATTCACTTTATGAAAAAATTATTCCAAAGGCAGGCATGGTTTTTGATTCTGAAAAAGAAGTTTACAATCTTTATGTTAACTATGATCGGAAAGAGAGGTTTGGTATTACAAAAAACACAACAAAATCAAGAGAAGATGGAAAAATTAAATATTACACACTTGCATGTGCACGTAGTGGTAAAAGAATATCTATTGTCAAAAATTCTTTCAATCCTAGGCTATCCACCAAAACAAGTTGTCAAGCTAGGATTAATGTTATTGTTGGCAATGATGGGTGTTGTACTATTTCTCATACTCATTTTGAGCATAATCATGCACTAAGCCCACAAAAATCTTGGGGGGCTAACTTTATATAAAGAAATAAAGAAAATTTTGAAAAGTATTGTTTATGAGGCCGTAGATGCTCAAGAATTTGAAGATACTTGGTTGAAAATGATTAAGGATTATAACATTAAAAAAAATGAGTGGCTGAATGATGGGTTCTAGTGTATGTTAAAGGAGTTTTTTTGGGCTGGAATATCTACCACCCGAAGAAGTGAAAGTATAAATGCTTTCTTTGATAGTTATGTTAGCCCAACAACATCCCTCAAACAATTTGTGGAGCAATATGATAATGCATTAAAAAGTAAGATTGAGAAAGAAAACAAAGCTGATTTTGCTTCTTTCAATATAAGCTCTTTGATGTTAACTGACTGTCATTTTGAGAAGCAACTACAAGAAGCCTACACCAATGAAATTTTTAAGTTGTTTCAAGATGAGTTATGGGGGATGTTATATTTCAATCTCACATTTACCAATTCAGATGGGCTAGATGGGCCAACATACACATTTCAAGTGACGGACATTTTTAGAGGAAAAGATGGTAGACTCAGAAGGCAAATGGCATTTAACATTTCTTACAACGAGATTGAATTTGATATTAAATGTTCATGTCGTCTATTTGAATTTAGAGGAATTTTGTGTATACGTATATGCAAAGTTCTTATTAAAAAGAATGTGAAAGAGATTCCATCTTGATATATTTTATCCCGGTGGAGAAAGGATACTAAACGTAGGCGTTCTTATGTGAGGAATTGTTTTGATGATGCACAAGCCAATGAACAAAAAGCACACTACAACAAATTATGTTCTCATTTTTCTAAAACTGCTGAAATTGGAATAGAATCCAATGAAAAATATCATTTCTTGATGAAATGTGTGGACGTCGCAATAGACAAGCTTATGGATGATACAAACTATTGGGAGAGCCATTCAGATCAAGTTATGTCACCAATATTTTTGGAAGAAGGCCATGAGAACCATCAAATTACATCATCAACCACAAAATTCCTAACTCCTTTAAAAGTGCGGAGTAAGGACCAGCCACAATCGAAGAGAAAGAAGTCAAAAGTTGAAGAAATAATAATTAGAAATAAAATAAAGGTACTTATATTTTACATCATTCCTTTTCAGTTATATAATAATTTTTATGGTTTACAACTAATGTTGTTGATTTCAGAAAACTCAAACAAAATAGATCATACAAGCTCAAAACAACACACAAGTTGAATTGTGTACGCAAGGAAGTGTTCTTTAAGATGTTGTTTTTGTGATACAGGGCATTAATTTGCTAATATGGTGGTTAAATGGAAATCAAATTGTTCTGCCAGTTTCTTTTTTTTTTTTAGACTATGTCCAGCATCAAATATATCATCTCCGAATAATGTTGTTTGGTTTGGCCTACTATGGTGGTTTAATTAGTTTGTTTCAACAAAGAAGTGATGAAATGTTATGGGAGTCTTAACTTGTTTGGTTTGACATAATATGTTATTTGGTATATATGTTATGTGTATTGAACGCATGAATGTGCCATGTATCAGAAACTAGTAAGTTATACTGGTTGAATAGTTTGGACTATGAAATCTAGCTTTCTGATATGAACATTGGATCTGTGGAGCTGAAGGAATCTACAAAAATTGAAAAGAAAAGAACTGGTAATATTGAGATCCCAGTTACATTTAGGAACCGGTTAACTGGTTTGGATTGTGAAATGTGGCTTTTTATCTTTTTCATTAGTTCTTTTTTTATCTATGCAGGATCTTTGAGCTAGCTAGGTTCTCAGGGCTCCCTCATGTCCATGCAAACATTAATATTTTTGTGTATCTGTACTATTATCTGTACTGCAGTTTGTAATGTGCTCTTGAATGCTTGTACTTATGTTCTCTATTTATGATCAGAGTAATGTGTCATGTGATTCTGGTTTTTCAACTTCAGTTGCATTTTGAACTTCTTGGACCTACTCAATAAAGTTCTGGATTGATTGTTTTCTAAGTCATTTATTTAAAATTTGATTTATATATATATATATATATATATACAGGTTTATACGTGATTTACTTACCTGTCTAACACCAAAACTAAAAGCACTCCGAAATTAGGCTTCCACAAAATACCCTATAATTGAGAGTACATTCCACAGATATTAAAACTCTAACTATACTAAACATACAAAGGGATAAAAAAAACCACACTAGTTATTCAGTTCATCCTGGCAGCACAAAAATGTACAAGGAATTGAAGAGTACTTTGAATTGTTCTCCTCGTGGGATTAAAAGTTACATCATGCCATACGTTTTGGTATTAAATGGTTAAGACTATTACATAGGTGAACGAGATGTGATCATCATCAAATGTAGGCTCTTAATTTTGTAGGGAAATCTAACTCCTCAGCTTCATCTTATGGTTCTTATCTCATAATGAATTCTTTAAGTGAAGCATCACATTAATTGGCTTTGAATTCATTTTATTCAAGTAAATTGCATCCAATCCTATGTGATCTAGGCGTATTTGTAGAGATTTTGTAGTCCTAGGTGATCTTCAGCTCTTATCTCCTTGGATCATTCCCAAGTTAAAATTTTCCTTAAAAAACAGGATACAAAATATTTTTAACAAAGAAAACTTTAGACTTTTGAGAAAGAACACAACAAATAGATGCAAGTGAGGGTGTTCTCTAAAACATTTTCCAAATCCCTTTCTTTTAAAAAAGAAGCTCAAATTGATATTCCTTCAGATAAAAGACAAAAATTCATCAAATTCATACAACTCTATTTCTCTTCTATAATTCATCACAAAAAGAAAAGGAAAAGATTAACAACATAATACACACTACAAAATGTTAGATGTATTTCCAATTAAAAGCACCACTCTGACAGAATGGATCAAATCACATACATGAAAATTTAAAAAAAAAAACAAAACAAAAAACAAAAAACAAAAAACAAAAAACAAAAACAAAATGTATTGCGATGTTTAAGGTCAACTTCCACCAGAAGAAGAATTCAATGGCTTCTTGATTGTGTATTCTCTCATATTCTTACCTTCGGTTGACTTTGACTCGCTGCCACTCTTCTCATTTCTTAGCCAATCCACCCTCCAGCATTCAAACAATATCTGACATCGATGGCAGATCTTTTGGAGATGCTTGTGTGCAATGAAGTGCAACTTAGATCAGGCTGACGCGGTGACGATGATGGCTCTCTTCAGTAGCCCTTTTTTCTCCGTCGAGCCCCTTCTCTTTGAGCACCCTTATTTTCTTGGTTGAATCTCTTCTCCAGTGAGATTAGGGTTTCAATTTGATGGCTTCTTCTTCTCCTTCTTCAGATAGCTTTTCAACCCATGAGTGAGCCCTAACAATGTTAATTTGTTTTTAGGAGAGGGAATGGGTAGATGACGTGGACGACACATGGTTATCCACACTAATTGGGAAGCAAGTTTGGGTAATGGAATCGGTGGGAGTAGCATTACTCTTAACTAAATCATGTAATGGGCGGGCGAGGTGACTTGTACGGTTGACAGGCTTAATTAAGCATAGGCAAGAAAGGACTACTGTACAACCGAGATCTTGGACCGGGCCACATAATCTAGCACTCCCGCTAATGTCAAACACTTTGATTGAGATACTTGTGTAGGTATAGGACACATGACTTGTACAGCTTACAAGGTTGATTAAGCATAGCCTGGAGAGGACTCCTACACAACTGAGATCTTGGACCAAGCCACGTGATCTAGCACTCCCTCTAGTGTCAAGCACTTTGATTGAGAGGCTTATGTAGGTATGGGCATTGCACGAGTAGGAGACACTAGTGTTAGAGTTGGTGGGATGGGGTTTATAACTAAACCGTGTGCATTGATGGATTGTGGATGTCCCAAACACAACTAATGATAGAGTTGGTGGGAGGTACTTGCCTTTGAAAAGGACTTCGAAATAACTCCCATGTCTTTCCTTGGATGAGAGGACACCCAGGATTGTATGTATCTCTAAGGTCTTGGTTATAAACCCTTCTTAAATTAATAGGTAGAGTTTGAAGTTTTTCTCTATTATACTTTAGTCCATTTGAGTTCTTGCTTGCACTTAAACTAGATACTTGGTTAACATTGAGGAAATGCTAACTTGGTTGATGAAGCTGTAAATTAAATACTACACTTGTCAATAAGGAAGCAATCTGATAGGGGTTAACGCAAGCATACGTGTTGATCAAGTAGTAAAGTGTGCATGAAAACAGGGTATCGATCCATAGGGAAGATTGAGAGTACTGGTACTAGTCGTAATCCCAAAAACTAGACTACCCAAAGATGTGATGTGCTCAAACAAACTCAAGAGAATAGAAAACAAGAATACGAAAATAAATCTGAGTGAAAGTGAAGGGGTAACGGGATGCTCGGGCATAGAATTCCTTTAGGGTCAAATGGACATTGTAAAGGGTTATGAGCTAAAGATCAAATACATTACTCAGGATATATATCTCATTTAAGTTTCTTGAAATGCCATTTGGCCTTACCAATGCCATGCCCATGGTTTGCTACTTAATGAATGATGTATTACATGAGTATATCGATGAGTTTATGGTGGTTTACTTAAATGATGCAGTTGTTTGAGGAACATATTATCAAGATTAAGTAGCAAACCATGGGATACTCATTAGGCATATATTAGAGTTGTATTTTGAAATTCGATGCTAAATATGGTGTGTTTTGCATTTTGAGGCTTCGGGCAGTGCTTAAAGATGAGAGAGAGAGAGAGAGAGAGAGCCAAAAGAAGCATCCTAGATCCAAAATAATGAAGATGGATCTCTCTCAGCACAATTAACTAAGGATAGGCTAGACAGATTCACTTATGGGCACCTTAAGGCCTTACTTAAGGCCATAAGTCTCTTCGAGAGAACCTTGCAGGCATGCTTATGCTAGTAAGGAGGAGCATAAAGACATTCAGAGGGACTTACGGGTAGAACTTATACCCATAAGCTGGACTGTACGGATCATCCAGAGGAGTTTACAAGAAGAGCACAAGCCCATAAGGGCTGTCACAAGGGACATACAGAGAAGCTTACGGTCCAGTGCTTATGGCTATAAGCTAGACTGTAACACCATATAAAAGACCTTACGAAAGGGACTTATGACTGTAAGTGATCCTGTAAGGCTCGCGACCCATCATCCCCAGCTCCTTTCAGCTATATTCTTACACCTGTAGACAGCCTGTAAGTGGTACAGTATAAATATTCTTGATGAGAGTTTCTAGATATCTTTGGTTCTAATTGAAGGTGAGGCTTCGGGGAAAAAAGGGGACGGATTTCCAGGGCTTTGGAGGCGATTCAAAAGGAAGATTCAACCACGTATTAGAGAGAAAAAGGATTGTAGCAATCAAGATTAGCTTGGCTGCATTCATGGAAGGTCTTTGATAACGGGCGTATAGATGACGTGGCATGTGCATACATGGAGAAGTACGAAGTAAGGGCATTTCGGTAATTTGTTGGGCGACGGGATTTTATGGCTGTATCGGGTCCATTTGATGGGAAACTGGTCAAGGAACAAAAGTCACCAGTTTGTGTCCCACAAACTCGTGATTCATACCAAAATTTGGCCAAATTCCATCGTTTAGGCCTTGAAAACCCTAATTTTGCCGTTTTTAGTAATAATTGATTTCGTTATATCTTAGGATAGAAATCTCTGATTTGTGAGCCGTTTGAGGAAATAGTCTTTATTTTGTTAGATCTGTTATTTCTTGCTGATATTTGAGAATATACTATTTTTGGTAATTTTTTGAATTATCTCCTTTCTTAGTGCTATTTTCGCCTATTTAATGTAAGCCAACGGGCAAGAGAAAAATCAATTTTGTGATCAATATTTCATTGAGTAATAAAGATTTTACTCTTCCCAATTCCTAGCTATTTTTGATCAACAAGTGTTGGAAGCTTGTTACCTGGTATTCGTGAGCGAATCAATGGTCTCGAGTATACCGCTGCATCAGTCTTTGGGTGTTCTCCGGCAATCATCTCTTAGCATAATTGAGAAGGGGGTTGTTGATGGGGGCATAAATGTATATGCCAATGGCGTAATAATAGTGTCTATAAAGCAGAGTGTCAGTCCATAGGGAAGAAAGTGAGTACTAGTAATGGCTCTAAACCCAAAAAATAGCAATGAACAAGAGTAAGAAAGAATAAGAGAATACGGGAAATAATAGGATAGAAGTCAAGGAAGAAAGCAATGTCCAATCATAGTAACTGAATAGGTGCGGAGCTGATAAAGCACAAGACAAAGGTTGTCTAAACATACAATCCTATTTGAATCAAAAGATTTCCAGAAATATTCTCAACCCGATTTCTTCGGCGAAGAGTAACTGAATAGGTGCGGAGCTGATACAGATATCCACACAATCGCGTTAACACTCTATGAAACTTTATTGTAGGCTAATGGAAATATGTTAAGTAGATAATCTTCCCTCACACAGAAAGATTATCCCTAATCCAAATACAGAGTAGTAATATGATTTCTCCTCAAATTCATTCCACATGATTGTAAATAGCACATCATTTATCACTAACCCACTCTGAAGGATTATGGGAGACAAAGTCTCTTAATTACTCCAACCATAGGTATACTCACTATCCACTCGAATTGCTACAAGTCTATGCTAGGTGGGAATTTCTTCTCGTCACGTAGCAATACCAAATATGATAGCTAGAGCTTTTGCCTCATTAGCAACCAAGCATTTAATCACACAAGTAGACTCAAATAGCTGAGATTACAATTAAGAAAATAATCAAAGCGTTAAAGATCCAACAACTAATGTCAAAATATAAACCCTAGAGTTCAATTATACCCAAATATCTATAAATTAGTCCTCCATTAATGGAGGGTAAACATTCAAGATACAAATAATAAGGGGAAACATAAAGGACATGAAAACCCCCTTCTCAATTGTGTCGGTGAAGAATCACCGAAGAAACTCTAAATGAGCTTCCACGCACGCCGCCAAGGTGAGCTTGATGGCTATAATCTTCAATCCTCTTGAATATCAAGCCAAATCCCCATTGAAATTGCTCCTTAGGTGCTGGAGATTCGTCTCTTATCTTCCCTAAAAATCCTCATCAGGCCTATTAATACCAGACTGCTTACGGGTTATTTACGGGTGTAAGGACGTGGTCATAAGGGAGCTGGAGAAGATAGTCACAAGCCTTATGGGAGAACTTACAGCAGTAAGTCACGCCTGTAAGATCTTTTGTTTGTGTTACGGTCTAGCTTACGCCCTTAACCGCTGGACCGTAAACTTTACTGAGTTGCTTCTTGTGATTGCCCTTACGAGAGTATACTGTGGTCATAAACTCCTTTGGATGGTCCTTACGCGTATAAGCCATGCTTGTAAGGTCCTCTGCTTGGGCTTTAAGTCCTCTTTTACGAGCATAAGCATGCTCGCAAGGTCTTCTAGAGTTGACTTACGGCGTAAGGTTGGTCGTAAGCTACCTGGTAAGCCACATAGTTTTGCCTTGTCCATAATCAAATGATGCTGACAAAGCTCCAACTTCATCGTTTGAGGTCTGAAATGCTTCTTTTGGCTCTCTCTCATCTTGGAGTACTGCCCTAAGCTTATTAAAGCAAAACCCACTAGATTTAGCATCAAATATCACAATATGATTCTAATATATGCTAGATGAGTGTATGGATTAGTATAAAATACATGCATATTGTACACTCATCAGTTTTCATCTCTTAATTAATTCTCATTGTATCTTGTTTTTTGGATGTTTACTCTCTATTAATGGAGGGCTAGTTTTGTAGATGTATGGGTATAGTTGAACTCTAGAGTTTCATTCTATTTTAACATTGGTTGTGGATCTTAATGCTTTAGTTGTTTCTTTATTGCAGTCCATATTATTTGAATTCAATTACGTGTTTTGTATGGCTTGATTGCTAATGAGGCGAAAGCTCTAGTTATCATGTATGATGTGTTTTGTGATGAGTAGAAATGCCCACCTAGTATAAACATGCCATGATTGGAGAGGATTGTGGAGAGCCTAGCAATAAGATACTTTGGAGTCAAGAGTTCTCTTCCCTCAATCCTCCGGAGTGAATTAACAAGTGATTTCCATGCTTTTTGCAATCCTAGGGAATAGAGTTTAGGAGAAATAACATTTCTATTCTGTGTGGGATTAGGGATAATTTTTTCGCAAGAAAGATTATCTATTTCATAAATTTTTATTACTTCAAATTGAGATTTCATAGAGTGGAATGCAATTGTGGGGTGTCTGTATCAGCATTGTACTGAATAAGTTGATTTTCACCCTTGCAAATGGAGTTTAATATAATTTAAGATTTCTCTCGGTTCAAATAGGATTGCATACTTATACAACCTTTATCCTGAACTTAACAAACCCTAGAGGGATACTATGCTCGAGCATCCCTTTCAAGAGGGGTTTAGTATAATTTAGGATTTTTCTCGGTTTAAATAGGATTACATACATATACAACCTTTGTCCTGAACTTAACAAACCCTAGAGGGATACTATGCTCGAGCATCCCTTTCTCCCCTTGTTTCTCGACTGATTTTATTTTTGTATTCTTGATTTTTGTTCTCTTGCTTCTCAATTTAGTCACACACATCATAACTTTTTTTAGGCTAGTTTTTGGGATTAGGGCTGATAATAGTACTCTCATTCTTCCCCTGTGGATCGATAAACTGCCTCTATGCATACTATTACTACTTGATCAGCTCGTATACTTGCATCCCTATCAGCTATGGGCAAAGTTCTTGTGTAAGAGGGACAACGAATGGCTTTTGAAAGCTGTGCACTTAAGAAGATTTTGTAGAAATAGTTTGCCTACGAGAAGAAAATGTTGGCAATAGTTCATTGGCTCAGGTATTACGTGTTTATTTATTAGAGACTAAATGTGGCCCTTGATATTAGTGTGATAGTTGATCTTATGAGCTTTGAACGCTAAATCTATCCTTTTTTTTTTTTTTAATTTCTAATGAAAACATTTGCCTGAAGTTGGTCTCTTAACCATTTTTTTCTCTAAGCCTATCTTTAGGAGAAACCTTGCTTCTCTCATTCATGGCTATCACATGGATAGTGTAGTGCCTCCTATCTAGAAATCTTTGTTGAGTTGGATAAGTTATCGATCTTTCAACTTAAAGCCTCCACCTGGACGGCTAATGTAGTAATCTCGCTAACCTCCAAGATCACAACGGGCTTGCGAACTGATTTTCCCTTGAAATTTCACTAATAGTTATTCATTGCAATTTCCTCTATCAATTGCTTGGCTGCCTCTAAGGTCTTACTATAAAGTATTCCATCTGCTACTAAATTAATGAGCTGCCTAGTGTTCTGGTTGAGGCTTGATGGAATATCTGCATTTCCATTCATTCTAGGAGGTTGTGGTGCGAACACCTTCTCAATAAATCCTTGAATCTCTCCCATGCCTCAAAAAGTGATTATGAATCCAACTGTACAAAAGAGTGATCTCCTGATGTAGCTTGGTCGCCTCCCTGGTGGGAAATAATGGGCCAGAAATGCCTCGACGAGCTGTTCCTAAGTTATAATCAAAGCTCGGGGAAGGGCCTGTAGCCACTGGTTGGCTCTACCCTTTAAGGAGAATGGGAACAGTCAGAGTCTGATAGCATCATTGGAGACATTATTGATCTTCAGCATATCACAAACCTCGAGAAACCCTCCAATGTGACTATTTGAATCCTTGTCTCACAAACCGTAAAACTGCACTAACTGTTAGACCATCTACACAAACGCTGGCTTGAGCTCAAAGTTGTTTGTAGCTACTAGTGGGTGAACAATACTGAACTGGGAACCATCAAGAGTAGGGCAAGTATAATAGGGTAGCGTTATCTATTGATCCCCTTGATCTATCATATTGTCTAATTGCTCCCCTCGACTTTCACTATCAATGAATCTATTTCAAATAGTAATGTTGTTCTCAGTCTAGTTCCAATCGCTCTTCCTACACTGCTTTTGTCTTCCACCAATCATGTCGTTTTGACCTTAGGTGGCATGCTCTACAATCAAACAAAAGAAAAGAAATTAAAAAGAACAAAAATAATAAAAAAAGGAAACAAAGAAAAATAAATGGCTAAAGTGACGGAAACATTCCTTATATTTCAAATCTTCCCTGGCAACAGGGGCAAAAAACTTGATAGGGACACAAGTGTAATAAACTGCTAAAAAGAGGGATATCGATCTACAGGGAAGAATGAGATTACTAGTAGTGACCCTAGTTCCGAATATTAATTTAAACAAGAGTTGTGATATGTGTGAACAAACCTGAAAGTAAAAACAAAAAATACGAAAAAAAGAGTAGAGAATTCAGGGGAATAAGTAATGTCCGGGCTTATCATCCCTTTAGGGTTTTGTTAAGTATAGGACAAAGGTAGTCTGAACATACAATTCTGTTTAAACTGAGAGATTTCCTAAATTATACTAAACCTCTGTTGCAAGGGTGATAAGTAACTAAATCAGTACAATGTTGATACAGTCACCACACAATCACATTATGCTTTGTGAAATCTCAATGTGAGTTAACAAGAATTTATTAAGTAGGTAATCCTTTTTGTAAAGAGATTACCCCTAATCCAAATACAGAATAGATATGTGATTTTTTCTTAAATCTATTCCACATGATTGCAAAGAGCACTAAAATACATGTTAATCCACTCGGGAGGATTGAGGGAGAAGAATTCTCCAAAGTACCATGTTTCTAGGCTTACTCACAATCCTCTCTAATTGTGGCATATCTATGCTAGGTGGGTATTTCAACTGATCACAAAGCACATCGAATATGATAACTTGGGCTTTTGCCACAATAGTAATCAAGTAATATAAACACGCAATTAGATTCAAATAACATGGATTGCAATTAAGAAATATGTAAATCAATAAGATCCACAACCAATGTCAAAAGATAAAACTCTCGAGTTTAATTATGCCTAAACATCTAAGAAATTAACACTCTATAAATGGAGGGCAAGCATTCAAATTAAAAGGTACAAAGAGAATAGAAATAAGTATTAAAATCCCTTCTTAATCATGCCGAAGGTTGATCACTGGAAAACTACAAGGAACCTACTGTGAATTCTATTAAGGTAAGCTTGACGGCTATGATCTTCCTCACCTTGATGATGAAATCGAATCCCCTTCAAAAATTGCCTATGAAACCTTGGAGATTCGCTTCCCTCATTTCCTAGCCTCGCCTCCAAGAAAAGAATTAAAGATCACTCTTAAAATCTTCATTAGGTCTATTTATACTATGCCACTTATGGGCTACTTACAGGAATAAGGTCATGGTCGTAAGGAGCTAGAGATGATGGGTCATGAGCCTTACAAGAAAACTTATCCCGTAAGACCTATAAGATCTTTCATATTATATTACAGTCCAGCTTATGCCCTCGAGAGCTGGATCATAAACTTTACTATGCTACCCTTGTGATAGTCCTTAAGAGCGTAAACTCTACTTGTAAGCTCTTTGGATGGTCCTTATGGTTGTCTTTACGGACATAAGTCTCACCCATAAGGTCCTCTAATTTGGCTTTGTACTCTTCCTTAAGGGTATAAGCATGCTAGCAAGGTTCTCTGATGAGGACATCACTCCCATGCCAACTACACCACCTACGGATGGTAATAGTTCTGTTGGTATAAAAGAGGAAGCATATCAAGGACCATTTGCATGAAATCGTGCTAAACAAATCCAACACTAGGTGAACGCTAACTTAAGCTTATTCTTAAATTATATTGAAATTGTGGTGTTTCCAATTTCTTCTACCTTAATTGTACTTAGGTGTACGAGAGGTGAGGATATAATTCCAAACTTAGTCAAACAAGAGAATAGCAAGAGAGAGCATTTGGAGCTACGCCACATATGGGCCTCACACTCACGTTTACGTCCAAGAAGGAAATTTTGCCTATCTTTGCTGGCCCCACGCAAACAGAAGGAGATGTGGTTTCCTTTTATGACAAATCAGCCCAAAATATCTCTTTCCTAAACCAACCCAATTTCTAGAAGGAAATAAAATAAAATCCCAAGCAACCAAGAAATCAAGTATTCCAAGTTTAAGGATGAGAGATTGCACATGCCATATTTACGTACTACAATACCACCAGATACTATTCCTATATTTAGATTGACTTTCTAGACAATTTTATTTTCCTATTTTTAGATTGTTTCTTAGCAAATTTTAATTTACTATTTTTAGATTGATTCCCTAGCCAATTTTAATAAGATATTTTTTTATCCCAAATTTAAGTCGGGTATAAATAGCCTTATACCATCTCATTTGGAGTGATCTTTGATTATTATTCATGCAATAAGAGTTGTCTTACTACCATAGTTCTTGTGAGTTCTTCCAAATTTGCGAGAGGAAAGTTTCGGGTTTCTCCTAATTTGTGCTCTACACTTCCGGGCGTTTTGTGTGGATCAGTTTTTGGTTTGTGGTTCAGCAATTGTTCGGACAGCGGGTCAGAGTTCTTGAAGCTTTGGATCATTTCTCCGCAACATACGAGTCGTGTCCATCCCTGGCTGTTCACAACTAGTTATCCCTCAACCTAGATCCTACGCCATCAAGATCGGGCCATTGGTTAGATCTCCTTCTTCTTTACTGAGTTGGAGCCTTTCATTCTCGGAAAGAGGCTTACGACTATAAGCCTGGTCGTAAGCTGTTCATAAACCATCTTGTTTACCCTGTCCTTAGTTAGTTGATGTCAAGAGAGTTCCATCTTCCTCATTTAGGGTATGGAATGCTTCTTTTGGCTCTCTCTCTCTCTCTCTCTCTCTCATCTTTTAAGTGCTGCCTGAAACCTGAGAATGCAAAAATGCACTATGTTTAGCATTGAGTTCCACAATATACTACATGCCTAATGAGTGTACAAAATGATATAAAATATTCAAACATTGTACACTCATCAGATGATTAAAGAGAGTTGGTCGAAGGAAAAAACTAAAATGACAAGTTTTGAGGAAGTTCAGAGGGATATATGTGGATCATTCTACATGGTAATGTTGAACAAATAAAGGTGAACAAGGGATATACACAGCCGTGGAAAGGAAGGGAATAAAATTTACTCAAAGGCCAGCGATGTGCACGGCTATGAAAAATCTGTACACAGCCGTGTAAGGGACATCACAGAGGAGATGCCAGAGAATCAAGGACATGTATAGCCGTGGGAAATTACATTAGAAATTTGACTAGTTGGTAGTAGAGAGAAATACGGCCATGGGAAATCTATACACGACCGTATACAATCATAGGACAGGGGTATTTAGGGTGAAGTTTTGAGAAAAGAAAGAGAGTTCTTGGGCAGACACAAGGAGGCAGCTGTTGAACTAATTTGGAGGGGATTATTTGACCAAGGAGGAGGCATTCGACTTGAATCATCATCAACATCCATCATCTCTCTTGTCTCTTCCATCACCGATGAGCATAGACAAGCGTCATTCAGCCGTTTAAGGGGAAGAACTCATTTTTAGAATTTCATCCATAAATTTGAGGGATTTTTTACTTGATTTAACATGTATTTCCTTCAGATTGTTATGCTTGGATTATATTGTTCTATGAGGAGCTAAATCCCCCTTTATGGGTGCTTGAACTTGTGAACCCTATAATGTTTTAGTGCTTGATTTATTCACTTCTTAATTTTTCATGTTTTGAGTTTCAATCATAATGTTCCTAAGAGTTGCCAGTTCCCAGTAACGGCACCAAAAACTTGATATAGGCTTCTGCAAGTGCACTGATCGTAACAAATAATAAAGTGGTACCCTGTGAGTGATAGGGATGCAAATGTACATACCGATCACGTAATAATAGTATGCGTAAAGTAGAGTGTCGATCCACAGGGAAAAAAGTGAATACTAGAAATAACCCTAATTTTGAAAAATAGCTTAAGAAATGAAGTATATGTGTGTGAACAAATGAAAACAAAGGCAAGAAATACTGTAAAAAGTAGGAGGTAAGTCACGAGAGAAAACGATGTCTAGGCATAGAATCACTCTAGGGTTATGAAGTGCAGGATAAAGGTTGTCTAGGTTTGTAATCCTATTTGAACAGAGAGATTTTCAAAATTATACTAAACCCTGATTTCTCAGGCGAGGAGTAACTGAATAAGTATAGAGCTGATACAAACATCTATACAATCATATTAATACTCTATGAAACCTTATAGTGAGCCAATGATAATATCTTAAGTAGATAATCTCCCTCGAAGAAAGAGATTACCCCTAATCCAAATATAGAACAGAAATGTGATTTCTCCTAAAATCCACTCCACATGATTGCAAAGAGCACAAAGATAATTATTAACTCACTCAAGAGAATTGATGGAGACGGAGTCTCCAGAATACCCTATACCCAGGCATACTCATAATTCCCTCTAATTACGGCATGCCTATGCTAGGTGGGTATTTCTACTCGTCACAAAGCATATCAAGTATGATAACTAGGGCTTTCGCCTCATTAGCAACCAAGCATTCAAACACACAATTAGATTCAAATAGAAATGATTGCAATTAAGAAAATAATTAAATCATAAAGATCCAACAACCAATGCCAAAATATAAACCCTAGAGTTCAACTATGCCAAAACACAATGAAAACTAGTTTTCCATCATTAAAGAACATCAATCCAATCCAAAGGAATTAAAATACATAAAGAGAATAATAAAACTCTCTCAAAGCTCGCAATCTCCTTGGATGGATGAAGTTCTTTGAAGATTTCCCAAAATCACCGCCGAGATCTCTCCATGAATGGCTCCCTTGAAGCTTTGAACCTTCTCTTAATCTCCTCCTCCTCTTGTTTTCTTCCTTCTCCGGCAAGATATCCAAGGAAACCCCCCTCCCCCTTCCCCCAAAAATTGCCACCCAAAGGGTGACCAAAGGGTAGAGAAGAAGATCCCCCAAAAGTCATAATTTTTGGCTTTTATAACTCAGAAATTGGGGTTTCTTATGGCTACTACAGTAACGCTTATGCCCGTTATAGTTGCCTATAAGGTTCTCGGGTTGGAGCTTACGGCCATAACCAGCCTGTAACAGTGGTCGTGAATATTGATTTGCAACAGTAATCATGAACAATATACTTCTACAGTAACCCCTTGCGGCCCGAGTCTTACGTCCGTAATAGTACCCTTAAGGTTCTTTGTTTTTCTTCCAAAATTAGCTCAAATCGCCTCAAACTTGTTCCTCTTAATCTGTATATCTTCATTCTAGCCTGAACATGAAATAGAAGTGAATTCAACACCAAATTCAATCATATATCCAACAATTACATGCAAAGTTCTATATATAATAGTAATCAAATACATTCATTCAAGCACTTATCAATAGGGTTGTCGAACCACAAGGACTGGGACTCTCAGTACTAATTTCTCTTCTAATATCTAGCCGATCACAAGTCAATGGTAAAAAAGGTGATAATGAGGAACCTAAAAAGGGTGAAGGATGATAGGTAAGGGCTAGAAAAGACCTGGGTGAGAAACACAGAGATAGAGCAGTGCCCCAGACTAATCCCCTAGAGAAACATGTATTGGCTCTTCTACAAAGACTATCAGGTACATCCTATGGCTCCTATGTGTGCTTTAGAAGCAATGTTCCATCTACGGCACTCAAATATGTCAAGTTTTGCAATTGTAACTATGGATTTCATACACGTCAAGTTTTGTAATTGCACAAAGGCAACTACAATTACGAAAATCAACGCACGCCAAGTTTTACAACTACAACTACGTAAATTATGTGCATCAAGTTATGAAATACAAGGTTTAATATGGGAACAAACAATAAGACTCCATAGCCAGTGTAAAAAAGTGAGTCAAAAATACACATAAACATCCAAGTTCATAGATCCAGGGTTTGGGAGATGGTTAGCCCCTCATAGGTACACACACAAGAAGAAGAAGAATGAGAAAACAAAAAAGTAAGAGTCTATGAACTCCCTTTTGTCACTTGAATCTTTCCAATTATGCTCTGAAGAGTTCCTACAACTAAGCTCCACTCCACTGATGCTCTAGCACCTTAGATTTATCTCTAGCCCTAGAAAAGTTAAGGGGAATATGGCCAGCAGCCGTCCCCAAGAGGAGGAAGAAGAATCCCCTTAAAATGACCTAGATCTGGGCTTAAAAAAGTTTTTTTGGGTTGAACAAGGCCTAAGCATGGGCATGCTTAGGCTGTGCTTTTCACAGGAATCAAGAAAATGAAATAAATCTTCAAGCAGAGAAAAGCAAGGGTAGAGCATGATCGTGCTTAGCTTGTGTTCCCCAGGTGCATGCCCATGCTCTAGTCTCTGTAACTATGCTTTTGCTATAGTGCCATTCTTATTTTCTTCTGAAAGCTTCTGAAATTTGCACGGCTAAAAAAGCACTGGCATGTTGAGGTTGTGCTTTTCCTGGTGAAGTACATTTGAGCTTGTTTTCACACTGAAATTGTATCGAATCTTGTCATTTCACCCCAAGAACCATTTTCCTGCACATTTAAGCAATAGTACCCAAAGTAGTATCAAATAACAACAAATACATGCTAAAAACAAGCTAAATACATGAAAGAGGTATAAAAATATCTATATGAAATACACTCATTAGTTATCATATTTGATGTGCTTTGTGACGAGTAGAAATACCCACCTAGCATAGACATGTCGTTATTAGAGGGAATTGTGAATAAGCCTAATAATGGGGTATTTTGGAGAATTTTTCTCTCTCAATCATCCGGAGCATATTAACAAGTTGTTTCCGAGTTCTTTGCAATCATAGAGAATAGATTTTAGGAGAAATTACATTCTACTCTGTATAGGATTAGGGGTAATTTCTTCGCAAGAAAGATTAGCTATTTTAGAATTTTTTGTTAATCCACATTGAGTTTTCACAAAGTGCAAAGAGATTGTGGGGTGACTATATCAATATTGTACTGAATCTGTTACTATTCACCCTTGTAAGAGGGTTTTAATATATTTTAGGAAATCTCTTGATTCAAATAGGATTGCATGATTAAACAACCTTTGTCCTGAACTTAACAAAAACCTATCAGGATACTATGCGTAGGTATCGCTTCATCTTCTAGATTACCTAGTTAAGAGATTATCATTAGTCTATAATAAAGTTTCATAGAGTATTAATGTGATTGTGTGGATGTCTGTACAACTTTGCACCTATTTAGTTACACTTCACCTGAGAAATCAGGGTTTTGTATATTTTTGGAAACTTTTGGTTCAAATAGGATTGCATGTTTAGAAAACCATTGTCCTGTGCCTCATAACCCTAGAGGAATGCTATGCTCGGACATCACTTTCTTCCTTAATTTCTTTCCTATTACCTCCAATATTTTCTTATGTTCATATGCTTTTATTCATACACACATCGTTGGATTGTTTAGGCTATTTTTTGGGTTTAGAGTTATTACTAGTATTCACCTCCTTCCCTGTGGACCGACACTCTGTTTTATGCACACTATTATTACGCGATCGGCACGTACACTTGCGCCCCTATCAACCCCCTAATGAACTTAAAGAAAAATCACATCCTTGAGCAATAAGAAAGTATATTTTACATAGACTGATAGATAGAATATCAAAACGTGTAATAGAATTTTCCTAGTTAACACACAGGTTTGTAAAAACTTTCTTAAGAAAATGATTGGGTGGCTACACTATTGGGTATAGCAGAACATATATAACTAAAGCATAGATTTACACTGAAAGACAAATAACCATGATAGTTTAATAGCAAGCATGAAAAACATATTGTCTTAAAGGCTTCTTTGATCAATTACACAAAACTTGAAGAAAAAAAAATACTAACATCTAATATTTTCAACTGCAAAGGTTTAACAGTTTAAATAGATCCAAGAATAACATGAAAATCAGATTATTCATCTTTATCGACATGCATTTGCATTCATAAAGAGTATGGCTTACATTTATGGAAATGGGAAAAATTAACCAATTTAAAAGAAAACTCCAGGGAAAATGCAATATTACCCTCTATCTAAGACTGCAGGGAATGTACAAGATAAGTATTTCAGGATTGCATAGCTGCCCATAAACAATTACAAATACATAATCAACAAAATTTAAAAATTCAATTACAATGTTCAATGACTTTGAAATCAATGATTATAGAAGCCTTAATTGTTAATAAAATGGAAAAAAAGAAGTGAATTAATTCAAATGAAGAAAAATATGGATTACCTCTCAAATAGCTTAAATGTTCCATCAACAATTACTGGAACTTATTGGATTTATTTATGCAAAAGTAGTGCACAACCATCAATTTAAATTTTACTGAAATATGTATAAAAAATGATCTTTTTAGAGGATATTAAAGTAAGACTAATCCAGTTGAAACACCTCAGAACTACAACAACAAACATGTAGATTAAAATTAAATTTATCATTAACTACGAACCTGGAGAAGGAGTTCCAAGCAAATAATTTGGAATTCAGGATTTTGATGATGGCAAAGAAGAATATATATATATATATATATATATATATATATATATATATATATATGAAGAATATGAGTTCAAATAAACAGGTTTAAGAACTACTTTCAAAATTATCAACAGAAATTAGAAAAGAAGAAAAAAAAAGAATTAGATTATTAGGTTGGTGGAGGGGGAAAAAAACCTTAGATCAATGGATGAGATATCATTAAATCCAAATTTGTTATGCAGGTGGATTGATGGCCTTGAGCTATGTCTTTGTTGTTACTAATTCTTTGCTCTTACAGAGGAAGGGGCTTTTAATGAAGGAAGAGAATTGACTTGTTGTATTCTCTATAAAGACCTTTCTAATACTTGTGTTCCATTATCTTGCATTTTTGTGTTTTTCATTAAATGCTTTAAATTGTTATAATATCCTATCCCTCTTCCCAGTTCCTATATTTGCATAACTTCATTAAATAATGGATGCTTATATATACAACATATTTTAATGGTTTAGGATTTGTGTGGTATGCATATGAGCCCTAAAACTACAACACTAAGAACAACTTAAGCCAGGGGAACCTTCAAAGTTTTCATTCAGAGTTCCTTGAAAAAAAGCTAGGGAAACAGTTGGGAGTAATTCAATAGTAACCAGTAAGGACATGAGTGGCTATTTTTCTGAGAATACGACAAAGATTTGTAACAATAAGTTTTACCATGAGAAGGAGGTTGTGGATGTAGCAAGGGTAGCAGTTGATGAGTGTACAATGCTCATGTATTTCATATCATTTTGTACACTCATTTGGCATGTATTAGAATGATATTGTGAAATTCTATGCTAAATCTAGTGGGTTTTACATTCTCAGGCTTAGGGCAGCACTTCAAGATGAGAGAGAGAGAGAGAGAGAGAGCCAAAAGAAGCATTCCATACCTTAAATGAAGGAGTTGGAGCTCTCTCAGCATCATTTGAATGAAGATAAGGCAAACTTGGTGGGTTAAAGGCGTCTTACGACCAACCTTCTGACCGAAAGTAGATTCTAGAGAACCTTGCGGGCATGCTTATACCCATAAGGGAGATTCGAAGCTAAATCAGAGAACCTTATGGGCACAGCTTATGCTCGTAAAGATGCCCGTAAGAACCATCCAAAGGAGTTTACGACCATAGCATACGCTTGTAAGGGCGGTTACAAGAAACAATACAGAAAACCTTACGGTCTAGCGTTTATAGCTGTAAGCTAGACCGTAACACAAACAGAAGACCTTACGAACGAGACTTACGGCTGTAAATATTCTCGTAAGGCTCGTGACCATCTTTTTTTAGCTCTCTTACGGCCACATCCTTACGCCTGCTAGCAATCTGTAAGCAGTCGGGTATAAATAGAACTGATGAAGGTTTTTAGGGGCTTCTTTTCATTTCTTTTAGTCGATTCTTGGAGGCAAAGTTAAGGAAGAAAAGAGAAAAATCTCCAGCACTCAAGGGGCTATTTGAAGGTAGATTTAGATCCACATTCAAGGGGATTGGAGGTCGTAGCCATCAAGCTCACCTTGGTGGCGAACATGGAAGCTTTCCTAGGGCTTTTCCGGCGATCCTCCATCAGTGTAAATGAGAAGGGGTTTTCATGTTTTCATGTCTCCTCTTATTATTTGAATCCTGAATGCTTGCCCTCCTTTAATGAAGGGCTAATTTGTAGATTTTGGGCATTGTTGAACTCTAGGGTTTATTTGTTTAACATTAGTTGTTGGATCTTTGATGCTTTAGTTGTTTTATTTATTGCAATCGTCTCTATTTGATCTAGTTGCATGTTTTTATTGAATGATTGCTATTGTGGTGAGAGCCCCCTAGTTTCATACGTCTGATGTGCTTTGTGACGAGAAAAAAATTCCCACCTAGCATAGACATGCCACAATTCGAGGGGATTGTGAGTAAGCCTTTGGTTAGGGTACTTTGGAGACTCCATCTCCCTCAATCCTTTCGAGTGAGTTAGAGATAGTTTTCATGCTCTTTGCAATCATGTGGAGTAGATTTTAGGAGAAATCACATTTATACTCTGTATTCCAATTAGGGGTAGTCTTTCTCCTCGAGGAAGATTATCTACTTAAGAGATTTTCATTAGCTCATAGTGAGGTTTCATAGAGTGTTAATGCGATTGTGTGGATGTCTGTATTAGCTATGCACCTGTTAAATTACTCCTCACCTGAGAAATCAGGGTTTAGTATAATTTTGGAAATCTCTTGATTTAAATAGGATTGCATACTTAAACAACCTTTGTCCTGCACTTTATAACCCTAGAGAGATGCTATGCCCAAACATTGTTTCTTCCCTTGGTCTCTCTCCTGCTTTATTTTCGTACTTCTTACTTAATTTTTCTATTGTTCACATACGTGCATATCATTTGATCATTTAGGCTATTTTTTGGAATTAGGATTATTACTAGTATTCACTTTCTTCCTTGTGGACCGACACTCTGCATTCACGCACACTTTATTACACAATCGGTACGTACACTTGCATCCCTATCAACAATCCATATTTCTCATAAATAAGTATCTAGGCAACACAACTCAACTTATAGTTTGTAATTTTGTGTATGAGATAGAGTGTATATTCTCCATGTTGATCCAATAATAATGATAAACTTGAATGAAAATTCGATGGCGCTCACAATTTGAATTAAAATAACCATATGAACAACAAATTGGGCAGAACAAGCAAACAACATTACTCAAACTAGTCAAATTAAATTAACATCATAGGTTTCAAACCGGAAGTACAATACCATTGTGCTTGTGCAATGGTATTCGCTTTCAAAATCTTTATATTTTTGTCTTACTACCTACACAACCGGACCACTCTTCCCCTTCGAACATATTAACCAAAAGTAACCCACCTCAACATCCTTGACATCCCTCTTTCCCTATAATCAACCAAGAAAGGAAGACAAAGACCAAGCTAAGTATTTTTGAGAAAAAATATGCCCCAGGAAGCAACACAATATACTAATCAATGGCCTTGATCAGAGCCTCGCCATATGAATTAATAGAAAAGTATCTTCTAGAGCTACACAAATAAGTAAAAGAGCTAGAGACACTATCAGAAAATTGGAAAAGGGGGGATTTCCAAAATATATACACATAAATAACAAGATGGTATTCCAAGAAAGCAGACTTTAGACTTAAATGTGTTATAGATTAGCTACAATTGGTTTCCAAATAAGTATTTTCAAAGGTGGGATGTCATATAATTACCCACATTTTATAGGTGCATAATATGAGAATTTCCAGCTTTTTATGGCCATAAAAAAAGTTCATTGAATATGCTTTTAACATTAACACATTTGAATCATTACTAGTGACAACATGCAGCCAGTGTATATACTTGAGACAACAAAGGCAATAGGTGAATACATTTTCAAAAGTACACCTTCAGTGTCCATTCAAGGCTATTGAGGACAAATATAATAAGTAGGTTCTACTTCCCAAACTATCTAAATTATTCCAAGAGAACATTGAATACATACTTATGGCTAGTCAAACTTATTTGGAAACTAATTAAACCTTACGACCAAATCAAAGTTCCATAGGAGTAAAGCTCTAACCTAATTCTATAAGGTCTTCCATACTCTTTTAAGATTTACAACTTTCATTGTTCACCACGCTTAAATTTTCATTGAAAGGTTCTTCAGTGTATAAAATTGCAGTAGGACTTGTACCTTTTAACTAAATATATCAGCCATTGTTGGCTGTAGTTGGAAATTTCTGAAAAGAGGCCCTCATTGACCAAAATCTTTTTCCATAATATTCCTCAATGGCCACTAGTCATTGAACTATGGCATCTCATACTTCTCTTTCAGCAAACCATATACATTAACCTCTTCATTTGACTAAACTAACCCTAAATCTACATTTATTCTCATGTTTCCTAAGTAAAATTTGTGACGAAAAGTACTTTTTA